>NW_016814509.1:1051606-1079655 GCF_001698545.2 Rhinopithecus bieti | reverse complement strand
CCCAGGCTGGAGTGCAGTGGCCGGATCTCAGCTCACTGCAAGCTCCGCCTCCCGGGTCCACGCCATTCTCCTGCCTCAGCCTCCCGAGTAGCTGGGACTACAGGCGCCGCCATCTCGCCCGGCTAATTTTTTGTATTTTTTTAAGTGGAGACGAGGTTTCACTGTGTTAGCCAGGATGGTCTCGACCTCCTGACCTTGTGATCCGCCCGCCTCGGCCTCCCAAAGTGCTGGGATTACAGGCTTGAGCCACCGCGCCCGGCCTATAACAAGTTTCTTATTTATAAATTACCCCATCTCAGGTATTTCTTTAAAGCTATACAAGAACAGACAAATACAGACCTTATCTTACACCATACAGAAAACCAACTCAAAATGGATTAATGATTTTTTTTTTTTTTTTTGAGACATAGTCTGTCACCCAGTCTAGAGCACAGTGGCGTGATCTCGGCTCACTGCAACCTCCATCTCCTGGGTTCAAGCAATTCTCATGCTTCAGCCACCTGAGTAGCTAGGATCACAGGTGGCCACCACTGTGTCTGGCTAATTTTTTATTTTTTTTATTTTTATTTTTTGTATTTTTAGTAGAGACAGGGTTTCACCATGTTGGCCAGGCTGGTCTCAAACTCCTAAACTCAAGTGATCCACTCACCTTGGCCTGCCAAAGTGCTGGGATTACAGGCATGAGCCACCGCACCTGGCTGGTTTAATGATTTAAATGTAAGACCTGAATCTATAAAACTCCTAAGAGAAAACACAGGGGAAAGCTTCATGACACTGGTCTAGGCAATGATTTCATGAATATGACACCGAAGCACAGGCAATGAAAGCAAAAATACACAAAAATACACAGGTGGGATGACATCAAGCTGAAAAACTCTGTACAGCAAAGGAAAAAAAAGTCAACCAAGTGAAAGGGAACCTATGGAATGGGAGAAAATATTAGCAAACCACATATCTGGTAAAGAGTTAATATCTAAAATATATAATGAACTCCTACAACTCAACAGCAAACAAGCCAAACAACAACAGCAAAATAACTTGATTTAAAAATGGGCAAAGACATTTTAAAATGAATAGACATATTTTTTTTTTTGAGACAAGATCTCACTCCGTCACCCAGGCTAGAGTATAGTGGTACAATCTCGGCTCACTGCAACCTCCGCCTCCCAGGTTCAACCGATTCTCATGCCTCAGCCTCCCGAGTAGCTGGGATTATAGGCATGCACCTCCACGCCCAGCTAATTTTTGTATTTTTGGTAGAGATGGGGTTTTGCTATGTTGCCCAGGCTGGTCTTGAACTCCTGGCCTCAAGTGATATACCCACCTCGGCCTCCCAAAGTGTTGGGATTACAGGCATGAGCCACCGCACCCGGCCTTGAATAGACTTTTGTTGTTGTTGTTGAGATGAAGTTTCATTCTTGTCACCCAGGTAGGAGTGCAATGGTAATGACCTCTGCTCACTGCAGCCTCCGCCTCCCAAGTTCAAGTGATTCTCCTGCCTCAGTCTCCCAAGTAGCTGGGATTACAAGCATGACCCACCACACCTGGCTGATTTTTGTATTTTTAGTAGAGACCTTGTTTCACCACGTTGGCCAGGCTGGTCTTGAATTCCTGACCTCAAGTGATCCACCCGCCTTGGCCTCCCAAAGTGCTGGGATTACAGGCGTCAGCCACTGCGCCCGGCAGAATGGACATTTTTTAAAAAGCATACAAATGGCCTTCGGATATATGAAAAGGTGCTCAACATCACTAATCTTAAGAGAAATGCAAATCAAAATCTTAACATATCACCTCACACCTTTTAGGATGCCTATTAGAAAAACAAAAACAAAAGATAAATAGTGGTGAGATATGGAGAAACTGGAACCCTTTTACATTATTGGTAAGAATGTAAAATGCAGTTGTTACGGAAAACAGCATGGAGGTTCTTCCAGAAATAAAAAATTGCTATCATATGATCCAGCAATTCCATTTCTGTATATATTTTTTCCCAGTCATTGGTGTAGGCATAACTGAAATACTAATGTGGGTGTATAATGTTGATTATACATATTTCAAGTGGGAATGCTATATTTTATTTTATTATTTTATGTTTTGAGACACTCTGCCGCCCCAGCTGGAATGTAGTGGCGTGGTCTCAGCTCACTGCAACCTCTGCCTCCCAGGTTCATGCGATTCTCCTGCCTCAGCCTCCTAAGCTGGGATTACCACGGGCCATTACGCCCGGCTAATTTTTGTATTTTTAGTAGAGACAGGGTTTCACCATGTTGGCCAGACTGGTCTTGAACTCCTGACCTCAGGTGATCCACCTGCCTCAGCCTCCCAAAGTGGTGGGATTACAGGTTTGAGTCACCACACCTGGCTCTACTTTGATTTTTTTTAATTACACTATTCTGTCTCTGAGGACTAAACAACGCACTGTAAATTGCAAGTGTTTTCTTAAAATTTTAACATCAAAATATTGTTTCAAACTTAGAAAACCTGAGTTATTTTAATACTATTATAACCTAGTTGTATTTTTGTTGTAATGCCATCACTGCGAATCAACCACGTAAAACCAAAAGCTTTTTAAAGCTGTAAATATTGCTGACATATTATTTTCAGCCAATTAGCACAATATTCTAATGAGATTATCATCATCGATTCCCAACAGGGGTAGGTAATGGTGCTCATTCATACACTAATCTAACTCTGTCTTTCTTATAGCATGCACATTCTATAAAACTGGAATGACAGTACCTGTAGTACTTACCCTTATGTTTTTCAGCCAGTGCTTGGCATATGGGAAATACTCGCAAAATGTTACTAACATGATTGTTTTCTTTGCTGTGTAGGTTACACCAGAAAAACATAAAATAGATCAACATTCCTTAACTATAAGAAACACAACTAAAAGAATTTACTGAGTGTGCTGTCTTTTCTTTGCATGTGGCAACAATAGTAGCTACTCTGTATGTATTGGTACATTATTTCATAGCAACACAAGAACACTTTGACTTTGGCATTGTGAAGCACTGAAGTTCAAAACTAGCAACCCATAACACACTCACTGTTCAATATCTTGTGTTTTTTCCTTTATTCACACATTTAAAAGAAGTGCTTAGCTACCTGATGGTGACCTCTTACACTTTTCATGATCAACCTGGGTGTCTTGAAAAAAGAAATAATAGTTTCTATTTTCACTTCCCAAAAAAACGGGAAAAATATAAAACATTTTTTAAAATACATGTTTTCTTCTTGTTTGGGGTTATTAAACTCAAAAACAGTATTTTATGTCCACAAATACTGTTTAAATTTCTATCATAATTTATCCCCGTGGATCATCAATAGTCTTTTTCTCAAGCCTACCATTCTCTGAAGCCACTACAATCTTGTCCTATGACACTTAGCTTTAGCTTTTGAAATGGAGTAGACAAGAGACAAAAGCTTATGAACCGAAGCCACAGCAGAGGCAAGAATTTAGCCTCCTTTTCTGTACATTCTCAAAGTGATTGGCTACAGGGACTAAAATACACATTCTGGGGCTTTTCTACTGGATTCCAGTCATGTACCATGTACTAGGAGTAAATAAGGAAAACAGTAAATCAGGAAACAGGCTGGAATTCACTCTTAGAATTTCTTCCAAATGACAACCACCAAAATCTAGTTAAAGACTCATTTTATGATGTGTTAACTTTTTTAAAAATTGGGGATTCCAATGAAGTGGTTTTGAAGTATTTAATTGAAATCTCTTTAATACCACTTTCCAAGCACCTGACTCTGCCTCTGCTGAGATAATACTTTGAGCTCATCAACCAAGAATGCAATGGGGGAAAAAAATACCCATTGCTAACCCAAGTTTTAGTGTAGCTCATAAAATTACGTGGAAGAAATAATCAGAGAGGCATGAGAACAAGTAGTAGGGTGTTTCAAAAGGCAAAAGAAAAGAGAATGAAAAGAATTCAGTTCAATAGCAAATGCGAGATCAACGTTGGAGCAGTTTCAGGACACTGGTGATGTCGGGCTATAGCACGTTGCTACCTTGGGAAAGGCAGAAAGAGTATGTCTTTGTGGCCCTTATACAGGAGCTGCTTATTTAGTTTTTCCAAGACAGGATTTTTCATTAGCTCTCTATGATTATTCTCTTCTTTGTTTTTCCTCAATTTATAGAGGGCTCTAGATGACCTACTCGTCTAACCCCTCAGGCATTTTCCTAGGATTGGCTTTCAGCTGCTTCTAAATGATGTGACTGCCAGGAAAGTACTACTGCATCACCTCGGGCCTTTCTAGACCCTTTTCTAGGAAGAGATGATGCACCAATTGTTTCCTAACCCAAATGCTATAAATGCACAAGACTGTAGAATACTGGACTGGTTGGCCAGGTGCGGTGGCTCACGCCTGTAATCCCAGCACTTTGGAAGCTGAGGTGGGCGGATCACAAGGTCAGGAGTTCGAGACCAGCCTGGCCAAGATGGTGAAACCCTGTCTCTACTAAAAATACAAAAAATTAGCCGGGCGTGGTGGCGGGCGCCTGTAATGCCACCTACTCGGGAGGCTGAGGCAGGAGAATTGCTTGAACCCGGGAAGTGAAGCTTGCAGTGAGCCAAGATTGCACCATTGTACTCCAGCCCAGGCGACAATGCAAGACTCCGTCTCAAAAAAGAAAAAAAAGAATACTGGACTGGTTTAACTATTCTTCAAGGTAAATGGTAAGTCAAAGAAGAATGAACGTATTTGAGGAACAGATGTCCAAAGCAGGATTCGTGTCCTCTAATGTAAGGCTAAGAATAAAACATCAGAAAATTTTTATTATTGTGTGGGTTCTATTTAATGAAAAAAACACATTATGAATCATTAAAAATAATCTTAGAAAATTAAAAAAGAGAAATCAAAATGAAATCCTAGAGACTGACTTTTTGAAATAATTTTGACAGATCCACTGCGGCATCCACCAGCCTTCAAGTCTGCTTTATTATCTCCTCACAATCCTTTCAAACTCTAGATACTACAAAACATAAGCAATCCAAATTGTGCTATGTGCTTTAAAAATAATTGTAAATGGCTCATGCCTGTAATCCCAGCACTTTGGGAGGCCAAGGCGGGTGGATCACAAGGTCAGGAGATCGAGACCATCCTGGCTAACATGGTGAAACCCCATCTGTACCAAAAATACAAAAAAAATTAGCCGGACGTGGTGGTGGGCACCTGTAGTCCCAGCTACTCAGGAGGCTGAGGCAGGAGAATGGCGTGAACCTGGGAGGCGGAGCTTGCAGTGAGCCGAGATCACACCACTGCACTCCAGCCTGGGTGACAGAGCGAGACTCCATCTCAAAATAGAATAAAATAAAATAAAATAAAATAAAATAAAATAAAATTGTAAATAATTAAAAATAATTGTAAAATAAAGGAATATGTTAATCTATAATACTAATATTTGGCTAAATTTTTGGTGAATCTGCTATTTTCAAGGATATAGAAAGGCTTCATTAATCATAACTGAAATCAGGACATAGTCAAAGAATCAAACGAGCAGCTTCAGCTTGGCTTCAATAACAAAACATTTAGAAACGTCTACAACTACCAACTACTCCAGTGAGATCGTTTCAAAGCAGGAAACTGGGATACAGTATCTTGTGTACTGCATATTAGCTTTAGAAATAGCCCTCAAAGATAGGTGAATATTGGTTCAGTTTTGTTTAAAAGAACATTTTTGCACATTATAATTTGTAAAATGTGTCATATTTATGGAGAAATCTTAGGTGTATGTACATAATTGCAATTCCTTTATAAACTTGCATCTGAAATCAGTGAGAAGTTTGCTAAGACAAGGATAGTACAGAATCACTGTGATAATCTAACTAGAGTTTCAAGGTAAAGAAGCAATAGATTTTAAATTTTGTATTTTTCCAGCACTAGCTTTTATAGCTAGCACCAATCATACCTTCCACAGAAGAAACCAAGCTGCAAACCTATACCAGTTAAAAATTAAGTTCTTCTACCATTTGATACAGCCATCCCACTACTGGGTATACACCACCCCAAAATTAAATCATTATATAAAAAGATACCTGTAGTCATGTTTATCACAGCACTATTCACTATAGCAAAGTTATGGAATCAACGTAAGTGTCCATCAACTGATGACTAAATGAAAAAAATGTGGTCATATATACAATGGAATACTACCCAGCCATAAAAAAATGAAATAATGTCTTCTACAGCAAGATGGATGGAACCAGAGGTCATTATTTTAAGCAAAAAAAAAAAAAAAAAAAATTCAGAAGTGAGAAGTCAAATACTACATGTTCTCAATGATAAGTGGAGCTAAATATATGTGCACGTGGACATAGAGTGTGGAATAACAGTCACTGGAGACTTGGAAGGGTGAGAGAGTGGGAGGAGGGTAAGGCATGAGAAATTACTTAATGGGTACAATGTACACTATTCAGGTGATGGTTACATTAAAAGCTCAGGCTTCACTACTACACAGTATATCCATGTAACAAAACTGCACTTGTACCTTTTAAATTTATACAAATACAAAAAATCGGTTCTCATTTATCTTGGAAGAGTGAATTATTTCCAAAAGTTTTAAATGGATCCAAACCTCTACTTAACTGTCATTTTGCAGTCTCATTAAAAAATACACGAAGGTGAGGACTCAGGTTTTACCATGAAATCCTTTTCTCCTACTAGATTGCAGCTCCTTAAACTGGGTTATAATGTGTGACTACATTTCAGTTAATCAGATGTTGAGCTAAACACTGAAAATGTTTGAAGAGATTAGGTAGATGACTTCAACACATTCCAGTACACAAGCTCACCTGCACACTATGAAAGTTTAAGGTACTAAAAAATGACAAGGTGATGAACTTCAGCATAGAAAAACAATGCAATACTACACTTAGGCCAGCAGATGTCTCTCTACAACCCACAGCACCAACCAAGAGATAACCAGGTATCTAACAGCACAGGACTGATCTTATTCAAAATGGTAAACAAAAGGATTCTTAGGTTTTGATCAGGAGAAGAATGTTCAAGTTCAGACAGAAAGTTGAGGGAACAGTAGGTGAGAAAATAGAAACAGAAGCTTATTACAAAAGGAAGGAGAGAGCCTGGCACATAAAGAATAAAGTTAAAGCAGGTTCGAGGCATTTTTAGGGGTAAAAAAAGGCTGGACAAGTTAGAGAAGAATATCGGGAGAAGGGCAAGAAACCATGCATCCCTACCATAGCACTGAAATACTGCAAGTTTGTCAAAGGACAACCGACTAGCAGGTTAAGAAATCCACTTTGCTGATTATGATGAACACTAAAAAGAGAGAAAAAGGAAAAAGAAAAGTGATAGAATATAAAAAATTCTATCCCAGCTTGCACATAGTAAAGGAAACCACATACCCACATGTACAAATATGTGTGCTGGGCCCTAAGGTAACAGGTATTTCCTCCTGGGGATTCAATTAAAAAGGTCTGAAAGCCATGGAGATATTCAGTGCACCCCCAGTGCCCCACCTCTCCCTCATGCTAATAATGCCAGCTGCAAGACCTCCAAAACAGAAACATAACTGTCAAAGGTAATATCCCCAAATCCCCGAAGGGAGACATGGTAAAACATACATCATATTTAAAATTAATTATGTAAATTATGAAGCAGAAGTCAGGGCTGAGGAAGATGCAATATGAATGCCATGAGAGAAAAGTCTAACTACCAGATGCGACTCTCAGTCCCATCTCTGGCATCTTTTCCCATCCTGAATAAAGGTATGACACCCTGAATAAAGGGGCTGAAGGGGAGCTGGCAGGAGAGACAGCAAGGCTGGGGATGAGGCAGATGGCAGTACCTACAGCATCTATCTAGCCAGGAACTGGTGAAGATCCAGAGAGATGGGAGTGGAGTGAGCAGAAAGATAATCCATTGAACGTCAAATCCCATCACTAAATAGAGGACTGGACACGTAATATGCCCCTTATTAACATTTGCTGAAGGTGTCAGTAGGTCTCCGCAATGCCAACAGTTTGAGTACAATTACAGGAAGTTAGTGCCTAAGCAGGCATGATCGTTTGGAGCTTCTTATTCTAAGGATATCACTGGCCATCATCAGAAAATGGGAGTGCTGCTGCTTTTAACTCCATCCTCACCATCTTTAGTAACTGTCAGCCATTTCATAGCCACCTGGAAGCTACGCTATGCTCCCTGGGAACTACGTCTTCAAGAATTTTAAAGAAGTTTGTTCGGTTTCAACTGGAAACCAGTCTGACACTTGGAAGGTCAAAGACAAAAATGAATGGGTGCTCAAGGACACAGGGTGCTCAAAGATTAAGACGTTTCAAAGAGGTTGGTTTTAAGGTACATTTCTCAGAGCCACGACAACAGGCTTTACAGAGGCCATGTCAGAACTTACCAATGATGTTCACACTTGCTTTAGGAGAAGAGTTTGCTTTTGTTGGGTATTTTTGGTTTATATAACTGGTTTATTTGGGGCTTATGTACATTTAAAAGAACTTAGTAACAGCAAACACCTACATACTGTTTACTATGTACCATGTACTATTCTAGGCATTTACAAATATTAACTTATTTAATAAATGTATATACAACTACTAATCTCAGTTACCTGTTCAGTGGTTTATTCTGTTTCACTAAAAGTATCTCTGCTTCTTCCATTTTCCTCCTGCAAAATAGGAGGAGAATATCGTTAGAGAATAGGTACAAATGCACACAAAATGTTTTACATTATTATTTGCTATTTTCCAGACTCAGAGTGCCAAAAAGACTTCATTGAACTTTAGCCAATTATTTCAGCTGCCTAATTTTACTGAGTTCCTAAATAGAATCTTAAGAAAACATAATTACTACATACACAGATAATAAGAGATTTGAAAAACAAATAACTTGTGGCTTCAAAAGAAATTAAGGTAACACAATAAAAGTTAGATGCACAGGGAAAACTTAGAGTAAGACTCTCCTGGACTCTGAATCCTTCTACATTTGATACGCCTTTTCAAACCACATTCCTTCAAGTTCTTTTTCAGGTGGGCACTACGTTTCCTCACTACGTGAAATAATTGCTGTTCTAAAGATAGAAACAATTGGTGGATTTGGTTTTAAAGATTTACTTAAAATTTTAAAAAAATAATGGAAAGCATTTGTCAAAAAGAGAGGTTATTCCCCAGAAAAGGTAACTGTTCATAATCTCTGGCAGGTGACATTTACCCTTGGGAACTCACGAATGTCTAGGTTCTGTCCCTGAAATCTCTGGCTCCAAAAGTCTCTCTCTCTAAGGTACCAGAGACGATCACGTTGATCAATACTGATTCATGCTAACAAAGCTCTTAAGAGACTGATAAAGTCAAAATGGTGAAGTATTCACTTATAAGGAAAAATGCAATTGTCAGATATCCTGGATACTTGCTCCATCCAGTTTGGAAGCCAGTAAACCTAGGCATAGGCACCTCACAGGCAGGCAAAGATTAGGGCAAATTAATGGCAGATTGCTCAGTGAGCATATCAAAGCAGTCACCACCTAGATGCCAACGGCCTCCAAAACAATCTCTAGCCAAGCATTATCCTACCTTCTCCACCACCACCATCCTAGTCCAAGCTGCCACTGTTCTTTCTCCTGGACAAACACAAAACACTTCTTGCTGTCTTCCCAGCTTCCACACTTCCTCCCTTCCAATTCACTATGCACGTGTCCAGAGTAAACCCTTTGCTTGTTTTGGAGATAGGGTCTCACTGTCAGTCAGGCTGGAGTACAGTACTACAATCATAGCTCACTGTAGCCTCAAACTCGAGGGCTCAAGCGATCCTCCCACCTCAGCCTCCCAAGTTGCTGAGATAATATACAAGTGTGCACTACCATGCCCACTCATTTTTTATTTTTTGTAGAGACAAGGTCTTGCTATGTTGCCCAGGCTAGCCTGGAACTCCCGGCTTCAAGTGACCCTCCTGTCTCAGCTTCCCGAGATGCTGGGCTATAGGTATGAGCCACCATGCCTGGCACAAAAGAAACCTTTTAAAATAGAAAACAGATCGTGGCTGAGCCCCACCTAAATCCTCGCTTTAGTGCTCTGCATTGGTCTATGATAAACACAGGGGATGACTCTTGGCCCTGCTGCAGCCCTGCCCCCTCCATGCACCACCCTCCCTTGTCATCCTCTCACTTCAGCCACGCTGGTCTCCTTTCACTCCTATGAATAAACGAGATCCCTCAACACCTCAGAGATTTTGCACACCTTGTTTTCTCTCCTTGAAAATTAATGCACACATTCTGCCCTCCCTCCCCCGACATACATGCCTACCCAGGAACCTGTGCGTTCTCACTCCAGTAACATGATCCCACGACTAGGACAAATTCCCCTATGCTAAGCTCCCAGGACACCTTGACCTTCTCCACCAGAGCACTTGAACAGTTTGTAACTACACGTAACTACGCATTACGCATTTATTTAATTTAGATCCCTCTCTCTCACCAGACTATAAGAAGCTCCATGAGGGTGGACACTGAGCTCATTTTATTAGTGTGTTCCCTGGCAGTGACTACTCAACAGATAGGTTCTTGAATGAATGGTGGCTTCGGGCTTTCAGAATCTATTGCCAAATTGATTCCAAAAACAGGGACACGGGGCTCTGCTGAAGAGGCTCCATCCCCCACATTGGGCGCCCCCACCACTGGGTCACCAGTAATTAGATGGACATTGTCTACATTCACTTCTGTAAATTTTTGTGTCCTACACTTCCACGGCCAAAATAAATCTTCAGATCTTAAAAAAGAAATAGCACAAAGTTCAAGACACATTTGGGTAGCAACCCAGCAGAGAGGACTCACAGCAGTGGGTTACTAAGAAACACTATAAACAAAAAGGAAAACAAATTTCAGCCAAAGGAAGTCCTTGGTGAAACAACCCTGGCGAGTGGATACACATACACACACAGACCAAAGCAGTGGCTCTCGGAGGAGGGTGCGTGAGATCCTGGGTTTGCTGCGGGATGCCACCACAACCAGGGGGGCCAAGAGCAAGGCAGTGTGAGATTCTACGAGGAGGCCCCACTCCCTGCCCCTCCCATCGCCAGGGCCTGCCCCGCATGCTTGGCACACAGGAGACCCAGCGTGCACTGAGTGTGGTGCTCTCCCATTTGCCTAACAAACCAACAATTAATGGGCATTTCCTAACTCACTGCATAGAGTGCTTTAAGTGGTTCACAGCTGTGGTTAATTTTTATACGATGTTCTAACATTTCAATCTTCTTATGTGATAGGGATGAGAACAAAACTGGTGGGAAGAAACCTCATAATACATTTGGCTCTAAATTCATATCTAGTTATAGGGTTAAAGAGGGTCAATTTCATTCATCCTTTCAAAATAGCATGCACTGCAAATAGTGTGCACCTCATTCCAGGTGGTGTGGATAGGCAGTGAACAAAACAAAAGGCCTTTTCAAGGAGTTAACATTCTGGAAGGAGACTGACAATAAATACTAAAGTAAAAGATAAAACCCATCAGATGACAATACATGGTATGAAGAAAAGCAAAGCAAGAGAGGGTGACAGAGAATGTGTGTGTGTTGGGGGTAGGGGGTGGAAGTCAACATTTAAATAGGGCGTTCAAGGAAAGTCTCCCTGAGAAACTGCCATATGAGCAAAGATCTGAAGAATGTGGAGAAGAGAACCATGCAGACATCTTGGGAAGGGCAGTTCCAGACAGAGGGACCAGCAAGTGCAAAGGGCCTGAGGCTGAAGCATGGCCTGTCTTGGGACATATGAGGGAACAGTAATAGGAGGTGAGATCACAGATGTGAGCGAGAGGTTTCATAGTCCAGCACTAAAGACTGTTGGCTTTGATTCTGAGAGCCACGGAATTCAACTGAGGTGATGCATGCAGCACCCTGCCCCATGGAATGCTGGAGAGGGGCAGGGACATGATCTGGCTGTGTTGAGAATAAACTGAAAAGAAGGCAAGGAGGCAGCTAGGCCAGTGACCAGGCTACTGGGACAATGCAGATAGGAGAGGACAAGGGCTTGGACTAGGTGCACCAGCACAGGGGCTGCTACAGAGTTGTTGGGGTCTTCGCAGAGCTTGAAGCAAAGGCCCTGGAGCTAACTCTCGCTTCCCTAAGGGCTGATCTTACTGATCTTAATGCTCTTCTCACTAACCATGCTTTTTGTTTTAATTAGTACTTTTAGAAAAGAAAATTTAGTGGGTTTTAATCTGCTACAGAAGTGATAGATGATCAGGCTGGGCATGTTGGCTCATGCCTTTAATCCCAGGACTTTGGGAGGCTGAGGCAGGTGGATCACCTGAGGTCAGGAACTCAAGACCAGCCTGGCCAACATGCTGAAACTCTGTTTCTACTAAAAATGCAAAAATTAGCCAGACGTGGTGGTGTGCCCTTGTAATTCCAGCTGCTCAGGAGGCTGAGGTGGGAGAATTGCTTGAACCCAGGAGGCAGAGGCTGCAATGAGCCGAGATTGCGCCACTGCACTCCAGCCTGGGCAACAGAGCGAGACCCTGTCTCAAAAAGAAAAAAACAAACAAACAAAAAAACACACAGTAATAGATGATCTTTATAGAGAGTGCAAAAGGTCAAGTAAATCAAACCTTTGCATCACATTATAAAAGAACTTAACATACAAGTGCTTCTTATACTGGTCACCACCATATATTAGCATTTTAAATCTACTGTGAAAAGAAGAGACTTCTTCCCTAGGCGAGGAGAAAGATCATTCTATACACATGACCATGGTAGTCAACGACTCTATGTAACAAAAGGTTTCCCACTTGAAGATCTATTGATCTACAGCAGGACAAACACCAAACAGAAGCACTGTATTCTTAAAACCAAGCTTAGGTCAGTATGGGCTAACCCTGAAATCTTTCAGCTGCGCCAGTTTGAGATTCATGAAGAAATGTTTGGCCCATCACTCACAAAACTACACTTTGCGGCACAAAGACTTTCTCTCAGAGACACATATGATGATAATATAAAGTAAAATTTAGATATGGTGAAATTCTTTAAAAATGAAATAAAGTACCCTTCTTAGTCTCTGCATTGTTGATTAACACGGGACTTAAAAAAAGGGGGGGAGGGAAGCTCAGTGTGCAGAACTGTCGTCATGGAAACCATCCTACTCCAGGGCAGGGGAGCAGCTCTTCATGCTGTCATCAAGCCACCAAGACTCTCATCTGTTTGGGAGACAAAGCCACGTCCTCCCCTAATCAGAACATTGCTGTTTAGTCAAACATGATGACTTGGCCTGGTGTGTAGCTGCAACCAAAATTAAACTGTGATTCTCCACATTGGACTCTTATGGCTGATATGCCGTATTTGTTTAGCTTCTCTTGAACAGAGCTACCAACAGATCAGTCACTCATGGTGACTCAGGGAGTATCAACTGTCCACTAGAGCAGAGCTTTTCAAACTCCCAGGTGCACAGGAGCTGCCTGCAAGTCCTGTTAAAAAGCAGATTCTTACATAGATAACTCTTATGACAATATTGCCTGTGCTATAACATACGTCTCTCAACTCTTCTGAGCTATTTTAGTTCATCTTAATTCATTTTATTAACATTTTCAGACATGTATTTCTTTCTTAGTTTGCTTCTGAAGTATAAAAGATAACAGTGGTGAGGTTTAAAAAAAAAAATACTGCTTCTCTCTGACAAGATCCCCAGCAAAGGATCACCTGAGCCTGGGAGATGGAGGCTGCAGTGAGTCCTGACTGTGCCACTGCACTCCAGCCTGGGCAACAGAGTGAGACTCTGTCTCAAAAACAAAACAAAACAAAAGGATCCCCAGCATATTTGTGAGCATGACCTATTTTTTGTTTCTCTGAAATCCTAAGATGACCAAAGGAAGAAGTGTAGTGAAAAAAGGCTGAATGTAAGTCAGTAAGCAAAGGAGAGTCTAGTCTAACACCCATGATTGTTCTTATCCCTTGGGAATCCTGTAAAACCACAGAGGGAGGGACCTGGCAGAAAGGAAGCCAACAGACAAGAGGCTATAGCGGCAACAACTGCTTTGGAGATCTATAAGATAAATCAGGGAGATCACAATCAATTGTTTATAGACTCTGAAAGGACCAACAAGAATTACCGTTGAGTTACGTAAAGAAAAAACTACCAGCCAACATCTATTAAGGAGGATAAACAAAGGTATACACAGCTTGGGGCAAGATTTGAAGAAGCACAACCCCACCTACATACAAAGGCACGTGGCAGAGAGCAGGCCGACTCATTCTGTGTGGCTCCTGTGGCTTGAACACAAAAGTAAAATAGAAAAGGAGAAGGTGGGCACAGTGGCTGACCACCTGTAATCCCAGCACTTTGGGAAGCAGAGGTGGGCAGATGACCTGAGGTCAGGAGTTTGAGACCAGCCTGGTCAACATGGTGAAACTCCGTCTCAATTAAAAATACAAAAATTAGCTGGGCGTGGTCGTATGCGCCTGTAGTCCCAGCTACTCAGGAGGCTGAGGCAGGAGAATCACTTGAACTTGGGAGGCAGAGGTTGCAGTGAGCCGAGATTGTACCACCGCACTCCAGCCTGGGTGACAGGGTAAGACTCCATCTCAAGAAGAATAATGATAAAAGGAAATGGACTTGGGCACAATATAGGAAAATACCTTCCTTTGTTGTTGTTTTTCTTTTCGAGATGGAGTCTTGTCCTGTTGCCCAGGCTAGAGTGCAGTGTCGAGATCTCAGCTCACTGCAACCTCCACCTCCTGGGTTCAAGTGATTTTTCTGCCTCAGCCTCCCAAGTAGCTGGTATTACAGTGGCATGCCATCAAGCCTGGCTAATTTTTGTATTTTTAGTGGAGATGGGTTTCACCACTTTGACCAGGGTGGTTTCGAACTCCTGACCTGAGGTGATCCACCCGCCTCAGCCTCCCCAAGTGCTGGGATTACAGGCGTGAGCCACTGTACAGGCCCTGCCTCATCTGACAGGTTTTAAAGTGGCAGTAAGAAGTGGTCTGTGATACAGACATACTTTCTAACAAAATACACTTCTCGGACACAGAACTTTTCTTTTTGCGAAGTAAGGAGCTCCCACAGTTCCTGAGATAGTCTCCACCTGCCACCCTGTTCCTCTCCAATGCCGTACACTGCAAACATGCCAAGCCGGATGCCACTCCCCAGACAGCTTCACGACTGCAAACATCACATGGGCTGTGCCTACAACGCTTTTCATTTCTGGGCCATCCCTGCAAACTTGAAAACCCAACCTCTGTGAATCTTGTGCTCTCTCTCCTCCAAGCAGAGTGGCTAGCCTGCTTCTCACCGGCTCAGCGTACTTCTCCCCTGCACCATCTCCCTCTGCTGTCAATATCTAGACTGTTGGGTCTCTGAGGGCAGGATCACGTGCTATTTCCCTGTGTATCCTCAGTGCTGACCATAGTGACCTGGACACAGCACACACTGGATGATGGGAGTAAGGAAGAAGAGGGGAGGCAGGTAAAGAAAGAGATGACGATGCCTAAATTATCATCTGCTATGCATACGGTAGAAGGAACTCCAATACTGACAGGAATGTTGATTTGAATGAACTTACTCTACACAGAAAGACATGGATTACTGTGGCCTTCATTAAGGTTATTTTATGTATGTTTACAATCCATTTATTGTTATTTAGCTGTTTAGAAATAGTCCCAATATTTTGCTTTTACTCATCTATATGTCATAGTTTTTAGCAGTGTAAATAAAGTCTAAGTTCTTACATAAAAAACCATCTTTCAAAGTTACTGAGATGCCTGCAGAAAATGGTTCCACAGCATTTCACTGCAGTTTGGAATAACTCTGTATCATTAAAACAAGCACAGGGGCCTCTACTGGCAATACTACCTAGCAACACTTTGTAAGCCTTTATGTTAAAACGCTGAATACCAGAAAGTGAAGTGAGTCTTCAAACTTTCCCTAATTCAGGCAAGCCTTAGGGAAGATTGATTGATTGACTGATTGATTGATTTTAGATGGAGTTTCGCTCTTGTGGCCCAGACTGGAGTGTAGTGGCGCAATCTCGGCTCACTGCAACCTCCGCCTCCTGGGTTCAAGCGATTCTCCACCATGCCCGGCTAATTTTGTGTTTTTAGTAGAGACGGGGTCAGGCTGGTCCATGTTGGTCAGGCTGGTCTCGAACTCCCAACCTCAGGTGATCCACCCACCTTGGACTCCCAAAGTGCTGGGATTACAGGCGTGAGCCACCGTGCCTGGCTGGGAAGTTTTATTTTACCATTTGTTCATTTTCTTACACTCTAACATCCAAGGCAACAACCTACTTCAAGACATGACATGTTTGGGCTCTGTGGTCACTTCCATCAAGGGCCATTTGACTGGGGCTTCTCAGGGGCGTGGCATGTAGGTGAATACATCTGAGAACTACAGAGCCATTGCTAACAACGCTCATTACTATTCGAAATGATCAGCATCAGGCACATCGGCACCTTTCCCTCCACCACCAGAACCAACACCCGAGCCACAGAGCTGGGCTCTGCTGCTGCATAAGGCACCAAGTCAGCACCGGCACCTCCCGGCCATCCTTGCTGTCTCCCCATTCTTCCCCAGCATGGGGCCTATCAGCACACTCCCAAACTCACCTTCCCAGCAGCCTGGTTCCTTTAGTCCCACTTTCTATCCTGGACTACTGCCTTGAGGGACAACAGAATGGTTTCTGGACTCTTTGGACACCAAGGCCAACCTGGGCTGCTGTAGGAACAAGGCCTAAAGAAGGAGGCTGCAGCCTCCACACCCTGGGTGTCAGAGTCATGTGCGTGTGAACTGCCAGCCTCATTTCGTTGTGTTACTACAGAGAGAAACACAGTGGACCTTCTCTATTATGAGAACACCATAGTCTAGAAGGAGTGAATGAAGGTCTTTATTTCATGAGACTTAAAAAAAAAAAAATAGCTTCAAGATGCAGTTTTAGAAACATTAGCAGACATCTTGTGGTCTAACATCAATTCATAAATCAGATCCTACAACTGATTTTAGCAGATCTTTTCAATAAAATGCTGTATTCATAAAATGGAAAAAAAGCAGGATGGTGCAGCAAATCGGCCAACCGCAGACTATATCATATTGATTTCATCTGACATCTTTTTTTTTTTTTTTTGAGATGTAGTCTCACTCCGTCGGCCAGGCTGGAGTGGCAGTGGTGCGATCTCGGCTCACTGTAACCTCTGCCTCCCAGGTTCAAACGATTCTCCTGCCTTGGCCTCCCAAGTAGCTAGGACTACAGGCACACGCCACCATGCTCAGCTAATTTTCTTTTTTTCTTTTGTATTTTCAGCAGAGAAGAGGATTCACCATATTGGCCAGGCTGGTCTCAAACTCCTGGGCTCAGGCAATCCTCCTGCCTTGGCCACCCAAAGTGCTGGGATTACAGGCATGAGCCACCATGTGTGGCCCTAGCCCATTTTCTTTTCTTTTCTTTTTTCTTGAGGCGGAATCTCATTCTGTTGCTCAGGCTGGAGTGCCAGGGTGCAATCTTGGCTCACTGCAACCTCTGCCTCCCGGGTTCAAGCGATTCTCCCACCTCCGTCTCCCGAGTAGCTGGGATTACAGGTGTGCACCACTATGCTCTGCTAATTTTTTGTGTATGTATATTTTTAGGAGAGACAGGGTTTCGCCATATTGGCCAGGCTGGTCTCGAACTCCTGACCTCAAGTGATCTACCCACTGCAGCCTCCTGAACTGCTAGGATTACAGGCATGAGCCACCACACCCAGTCTCATCTGACAGGTTTTAAAGTGGCAGTACAAAGTGGTCTGTGTTCCATGACACAGAGTACGAATCTACTTCCAAATGAAAAATATTCACGTATCACCCAAACAGGATGGCTGCAGAAAGAACAAAAGCGAACATGCTGAGAAATAAGATGTCTGGTGGTTACTCTTGATTTGAGGCTGTTTGCACATAGGGTCTAGTTTTCAAAACAAAATCTTTGCTTGTTTTGCCAGTTCTTTCTTATATTTGAGCAAATTAGAGGGGAAATAAAATGGCAGAATTCAAACTAAATTCTTGCTGCCTCCAAGATTCCTCAGCCATGAGGGAGAAGGATGCTGCCTCTTAGGAAGATTCATCCAGATTCTGACTATAGGGCAAAGACCGCCAAATCCTAGTTCCTCATTTTGAAGTCTGGTTAACTTATTAGAAAGAATTCACACCTGTAATCCCAGCACTTGGGGAGGCCAAGGCAGGAAGATCATTTGAGCCTAGAAGTTTCAGACCAGCCTACAACATAGCAAGATCCCTGCCTCTACAAAAAATAAAAAATTAGCCAAGTGTGGTGACACATGCCTTTAGTCCTAACTACCTGGGAGGGTGAGGGAGGAGGATGGCTTGAGCCCAGGAGGTGAAAGCTGCAGTGAGCCAAGATCGTACCCCTGTACTCCAGCCTGGGCGACAGAGTGAGACCTTGTCTCAAAAAAAAAAAAAAAAAGATTTACCCAATACCCACTATCCCTACAATAAGCCTGGAGTTCACAACCTGGGAAGAAGATAGAGGAAAAAGAGCAACTCTTGAGAGCTCGCTCAGTGCCCGCAGTTTCATGGTCACCTTTAGAGGGGCCTCTGGGGAAACAGTAACCGATGGTAATGAGTCAGGGCTCAGAGCGCGTAAGTTAAACTTTCTAAGCTCAGCTCTGCCCAGGGGAGCTTTCCAACCTGCAGAGCCTTCTTGCCACCCTATCCCACACCACCTACCACAGGAGAGGCCCCACACTCACCTGTTCTACAGAGAAAAGAAACGCACATCTGCCCCAAGGAGAGGACTTAACTAGGACAACGGGATTCAATGTTTACCGGGCTAACAAGAAAAACGCTAAACAAGCCAGGAACCCATAACTAAGTGTCAAACAGACCTGCGAGGCCCAATGTGGCCTGCTTCACAGGAAGAGGAATACAGGCACCTCTCTGAAGCCCTGGGTCGAAACACTCCCACAAATCCCCCCAGGACGCAGACGGAAGATGCCCTGCAGCCACTCCTGGCCTCCAGAACTGGGAGGGGCTCAAGCTCTCGCCCAGTGCGAAGGCAAGAGGCCTCTATTCCTGGCTATAGGAATCAAAAGAAACTCATGGACTTCCAGAGAGCCTTGCTAAAGACCTCGAAACTCAGGAACCATGTAGGGAGCCCTACTGTTCAACACTGTATGTTGTATGTTGCCCTCTGGGCTTGCAGATATTTATGTATGTGCAATACCAAGGGGCAAATAAAGAGCCAAACTGTGGAAAACAAACAGGGGAGCAGTGGCAGTTCTTGGAGTTGGGGAAAAAAGAGAAAACGTGTTCTTTAAAATGAAAATATTTGTTTTTCTAGAATTGAGAATGCAAAGAAATGCCCAGAAAGCACCGGCGAGTTGCAGGAGAAGGGTGACAACACAGTCTGCAGCGAGAACAGAGAGTTCGCAGAGCCTGGGCGTGTGCCTGCTTCCATTCCCGCCCACCCACAGTTTCTGGGGCAAACAAATTCTTGGCTGAGCAGGTATGTGTGGGAGGCCTGATTTATTTTCCAACCATTAGAGCTTTGCCCAGAACTACTTAATCAGGATTTTTCAAGGTCATACATTCAACTATGATGTTATAGCCTTATGAAACAAATAACTCTGGGGTCTATGGGGCAGGCGGGTAGGGAGCGACAAGAAGAGGAAGAAAAAAATTAACCACTCTCATCTGATCTAGCTTCCCAACCATTCTTACCTTGTATCTACTATATAGTCTCAGAAAATTGACACACTGGACAAATGCATAGCTAAAAGAAATAATAGTTAATTATAATGCTTACTTTAAAGCAGGCACCATTCTAAATGCTCTGTATATACTGACTTATTTGACTCTCACAACAATCCTTTGAGGCGGATACTAATATTATTGTTCTAATATTATTTTACAGACGCGCGAAGAGGTTAAGTGACTCACCCAAGGACCAAGGGCCGGGTGGTGCACCCAGGTAGGTTGTGCTTTCCCACTCTGCTATACTCCCTCTCTGTGCTCTGCCGTCCTGTCCCTCAAAAGAGCTTATTTCAGTCATGGTATATCTAATTAATTTTCCCAGTGCGGTAGAGTTTTATTTAAGCTACTTTCTTGAAAGGAATACTATCAGAGCCGGTCTCAACCTCAAAGTACAGATGAGACACTACCAACCCTGCTGCTTAAAAAGCCATATAATTTTAGGAGGGCTGGAAAAGTCCCAAGGCTCAAACCACAATTCACTCTCACACAGAGCCTGATTAGAAGCAGTTCTGGGCAAAGCTTTGATCCTGTTAAAATGTACAAGCTTCTGGGAGGCGTTCACTTTATGCTGTTATCATTTTGTAGGAAAAGTTGCATTGTTATCTTTTTTAATACAGTTTAATGATAAGAACTTCAGGTGGTTTCCAGGCATCTGATTCACCTGTCCAGTTCTGACCTGTTTCCTGCTGGGTACCTGGAACTCTCCAGGAGCTGGCACATAAATAAGTGTTCAATATTGCCAGCGTGGGCGAACGAATGAATCAATGAATGGCTGTCATTCCTGCAGATGCTAGGTTTAGGGCATGACGCATGTAGGTATCAAAGGGGCAGCCAAGTTAGGCAAAATTATCACATTAAAAGTCTAAATGTGAACAAGTAAATCTCTGCCAGATAGTAACAACTGAAAGAGACCTCAGGCATGCTTACGTTGTATATATAGAGAATGGTCTTTTTGAACATGATATTTTAAAATGCATATGCAGTAGAGCTAATACACCTAATGAAGAAGGTAATAAATGGTTTAAGAAGTAAGTGATGTCTACGTAATTTCCCCCTAAAATTATACTCTCCCAATAGGTAACATGCCCTAGGACATCATCTTTTCTCCCAACAGTCTCCTATCCAAGTCCTCTGTGTACTCAAAGTCCTCCCCAAATGCCTTCTTTTCCAGGAAATGTTCCCTGGCTTTCTGGCCAGAAGAGGTCACTCCCCAGTTTGTACTCAAAGGTACTTTGTTCTTTCTTCTTCTACACAAATTCATTTTCTGAATTGTAGTTATTTTTCTCATCTGCACTACCAACTTGTCCCTAACTTCTTCCCTGTATTCCACAGGGAACCATACATTCTTCCTAACGTAAACCAAGCATCTAGTAAAAAGCAGGCTGTTTTTTAAAAGACTCCTATGGAAGTGCTCCAAGGATACCACAAACATCTGTTTCTGATGTTCAAATATATTTTTGGTATTTTTTAAGCTTTAAGAAAACAACCTGAAATGGTTTATATGCAAACTTTTCATGCACTGCAGATCTCTGCCCATGAACGTGATGTGTGCCAATAAACCCGGCCAGGCCGGGCAACCTTGCAGCCCTCACAGGAGGCTGCTCTGCCTGCTCTGTGCTCACTCACATGTGAACTTCTCCTAAGTGTGACATTGGTGAGGGAAGCTGTAGGCCCAACTCAGCCCTGTGAGAAGTACCTGGCTGCACAGTCTGCTCTCCTAAAGTTGTTCAAGCAAGCACATGAATACAAAACCACACCCTAGCGTGGGCTTCGATTAAATGCCAGGCAAGGCTCAGGGCCATCTGTACGGCCTTGCTTTCATGGCACCGTAAAGTCCTTTGTGATAATATCCCACTTGAGAGAGAGTAAATATTTATTCTAAGAATTAGATGTTTCCTGTATGACTAGATTTATGATAAGGAATGTGAGCAACTGTTTCCTAAGTTCAGTTACAGGGTTTCTTACAGCTTTGAAACAAATACTCCCTACCTTCCATGGGCTGAACTAAAATGTATCCTGGAATCCCAAGGCAAGGTATTTAAACCAAACCAAAAACTCTGTTATGGTTTGCAAACAATTATCTATAAAAACAGACTTTTAAAATATCCTGTATTTAAAGCAAAGCATGCAATTTTTTTAAAGACAGAAGATGATGTGACTATAGTTATTAGAAGTTAACAATACCTGACTTAAAAAGTTTTCTGTCTTCGTAATAGCCTCATTGTTCTTACTGACACGGCAGTAAATAAACCTCGTAAGTGTAAACTTCAAAAATTTATACTTAGTAAGATAGCACCTTATCTGTTTTATATGGTAGAGTTTCATGTAAGATTTCAGTTAGTGAAAAGATTCACTGCTTCCCAAAAGTTTGAAAACTTCTCTTAATATTCCTTAAACATCAGTCTATGGCTGCAAGAGACCTGGAGAAGATGTTTTCATACATGTGTTCCTGGACCATTTTCCTCAGTAATTTCCTTGTACTAGGTACAAAGGTAAGAATCTAAACTTAACCAAAAAAAAAAAAAAAAAAAAAAAGAAACCACTAATCTAATACCATATTCATATAATTTATTTAACTGTCTTAAAATTTCACGGACCATCAATACCCAGAGCATCAGTGTGGCTTCCAGAATCTTACTTTATTTAAAATTTGGACAAAGACGATTTCTCTTGCATTCGGCCCCTATTCTGCATGATTTCTCAAAGTCAACATCAGGGTTTTTCAAGTATTTGCAGGCTCCTTCAGTTTGAGAAATACACACACACACACACACATATACATATATTTTTTATTGAGATAGAGTCTCGCTCTGTCGCCAAGCAGGGATGCAGTGGCGCAATCTCAGCTCACTGCAACCTCCGCCTCCTGGATTCGAGTGATTCTCCTGCCTCAGCCTCCCGAGTAGCTGGGACTACAGGTGCTCACCACCATGCCTGGCTAATTTTTGTATTTTTAGTAGAGGTGGGGTTTCACCGTGTTGACCAGGATGGTCTCGATTTCTTAACCTCATGATCTGCCCACCTTGGCCTCCCAAAGTGCTGAGATTACAGGCGTGAGCCACTGCACCCGGCCGAGAACCATCAATATTTTTTAAATTTAATTTGAAGTTCTGGGATACACATGCAGGACATGCAGGTTTGTTACACAGGCAAACATGTGCCATGGTGTTTTGCTGTACCTGTCAACCCATCACCTAGATATTGAGCCCCACATGCATAATCTTTTTCCTGATGCTCTCCCCCACCCCCAGGGTGTGTTATTCCCCTCCTGTGTCCTTGTGTTCTCATTGCAGAACCACTAATTTTTAACAGTAGTTATTGAATATCTCCTCCCACACTGAGCTACACTTCCCAGGGCCTCCGCAGTTCTGAACTCTATACAGTTTAAAAACAGTTTCCTTGCTTAAAAATATGGAAGTAAAACAGCAGTTGAGTAGAACCACGGATTTTTCAGATGGAAAGATACTCTGAAATGCAACTCCTCTGTGTTGATTTTTTCAGGTATGGGAAACATATTTAAGAAACATACACAAGATGAAACAGGTCATTGGCAAAGTGAGAACTCAGTAGCCAGGTTTCCATGGTTTACTAAATAAAGATCTAAGTTCAAATTCAGATTCTTCCACTCACGAGCTATAGGCTCCTGATCCAATCCTATGAGCCCCAATTTCCTTATAGGTATAAACAGGAATAACGTAATATGTGTAGAATATATTATTCCTGTTTATACCTATAAGGATTGTTATGTAAATTGAATTGAAGACACTTAACTGTCTTCTACAATAGTGCCTGACTCCAAGTAATAAGCACACAATAAATGTTGGTTGTAGTTATAAACAGATTTTTCTTGTGGTTTTGGAAAACGAGAGGAGCATTCCCCAGGTATGAGGTAGACTAACCTGAGACTTTTGTGTTTTGAAGGCAGAGACTGAAGGAATGAGGCGCTGGAGCCCAGAGTTGCGAGTGTGAAGGTTGTGGGCCTGTGGGAACAGAGCTGGAAGTGACTCAGTCCCTGGGGTTAGTTTCCCCAAAACTGGGAGGGGAAAGATTAGGGTCCCATGAAGGGAAAAGCCCTGACCCACTCACACACCTGCAGGAGGCAGGATTCCAGATCAAAGTGTTGTCAGAGTGGAGACCTCAGTGAACAAGGGGTTGGGGGTACTCTGCAGAAAACCCCGGCAAAGCACTAACAGAGGTTCCCTTCTGAGAGGACACCATGGGGCCGGGCCAGGGACATGAATAGAGCAACCACATATGGAGGGGGCTCAGGAGTCCCTCTTCCCCTCTGGCGGAGGGAGGGGTCCCAGTAACGAGCGTGGGTTTCCCACACACTCTGAAAAGCGGGAACCCTCCATCAGATTTGATTTGATTCAGAAAAATGATTTAAATCAGGTTTAGCCTAAGGTCACACAGCTCTAACAGCGGAGCAAGGATTCAAAGCCAGGTCTGTCTGACTCCAAAGCCCTCATGCCTGTTGCCCATGTTGCCTCTGTGTGAGCAAACTTGTTCAAGCATGAGTTCCACCAACTATAGATCACCAGCAGTCTTCTCAGGTGGAGTTCAGTGTGTAGTTTTTCAACTAAAAATATTTTCTAATTAAAAAATTTTGGTTTTTGGCAGGACTATTTGGATGGGCTCTAGACCAAGGGGTTGTATTTACAATGGCTTCCCTCTATTAAAGTTAGGAGAAAAGATTCTGTGGTGAAGATTCTGTATTTTAAAAAACGCAGTGGTAAACAAAATTTATAGTAGGCCATTGGTTTGGACTGAGCTCCTGCACTAGGCCCCAGAGACCAAACCAAAATGGAGTCACTCAGGCTGAAGTCCCGAGCCACCAAGTGGAAACTAAGTTGTTCCAAGAAATCAGGAGAGAGAGAGAAAAGCCAAATCCCCAAAAAGGCCAGTTTTAGCTGGCATGATAAGGAAGTCCCCTCTGCTTTAACCTTTGTAAGGAAAATAACTTTGAAATGACGAATCACTTTTTGTTCACTGTTTTCTTCAGCCCTTTTCTGCCTATAAAACCAACCTCCTCTGCTCAGCTCATCGCAGCGCCCACTGTATTTTATAGAATGAGGTGTTGCTGTACTTTAAAACAGCAAATGAAAGCCAATTCGATCTTTAAGCTAATTTTGTTGAATTTTGTTTTTTGACAGCGGGTCAGTCTTCAGTACCTCCAGAGATATGTTTAAACCAGACACAAGAAACAAATTCCTAAAGAAATGAATCCATCCGAGTAAAAGAAGGATGGTCATGCCTCTAGGTGTCCTGGTTCAGATGAAGTCCTGGCGGTAACTCAGGCAACCAGCCAGTTATGTGGTGAACAGAACTGAGCCTATTTCCACTAGCTAGCACTCAGCTAATGCTGGCCCCTCCACATACCTTGGTTTTTAGTGGACAATCTGATAGAAACAGAAGTCCAATTATATCCAGATGGGGGGGTCTTGATAAGGAATCTCTGAGGGACTAATCTATTTGATGTAAGCCAAAGAGCTTTTTCCATTTTCAAATTACAGCTATTAACATATGTCAGATTTATACAAACGAACTTAATGCCACATCCCCCCAGAAATGGTTTTAAATTAAGATACATGTTCTAGTTGTGAGATGAATGACTTGAGCACATGCGAAAAGATCCTAAAAGGATTTCTACTTGTACTTCTGGAGGTGAATGACAAAAGTGAAAGGGCCACCACAGCCCAGTGGGTGAGGGGATTAGTGTGGGCTTCTTGCCCAGGACAAAGACTTCAGCAGGGTTACCTATACTAAAGACTTGCTGGTAGACCAACAGTATTCCCACTGTGTAGGAGCTTCTCGGAAACGCAGAGCCTCAGGACTCCATCCCAGAGCCACTAAATCAGAATCTTTTAACAAGATGCCCCAGGGTTCTCTATGCACAGTGAAGTTTGAGAAGCACTGTACTTCATTACCTTACTAAAGTAAATGCAGATGCACTGTGCTTAAGTGTGATCAGTTTTCTGTTCTTTCAATCATCTATCAGAGCTTTCTCATAAACTAAATGTTTCTTAAATATTTCAAAGGAAGAGACAGGCTATTACTCTCCATGGAAAAACGAGCTGATGTTCATCAATCTGTAAAACACTGACTCCAGATAAGCTGTGTCACAGGCAATGATTTCCTTGATATATATTAGTACCATCAATGCTTTATTTTTATTTTTTTGTTTCTGATTGTCCCCAAATGACCAAAACTCTTAGAATTAAAAAAAAAAATCCTAAACCAAAAGAAAAAAGTTAAAATTCTATTTCACCTTTTACTACCCTTTCCGCTTCTATATCAAGTAATCAATGGTAGGTTAATGACTTCTTAAATATATTAATAAGGAGTTGTAGATGAATACAATCTGTAAAACAGAAACCTACTTTGATAACAAAATCGTATCTTCCACTCAATCACCTCAGGCTTCTTGCAACTTATCTGTATCTAAATCAGATTTCTAAACCAGACCCTCCTTAGAACAAGAGACTAACTTTATTTTCTCTAGTCTCAGGTTCCCAGAGTGGCTGTAAGTAAAGGGGAAGAATACTTAGTGTTTACCATTTACACAAAACTTATAGATATTTTCAAAAAATAGAATACCTTCTCCAACCACAAGAGTTGAAAAAGTCTCAATTACAGGAAAGTTCTGTACTTTCAAATTCCAAACAAATTTTAAGTTATGTTTAGGTGTGTATGAACTGGGGACACCAAAAGAGGACAACTGGATTATCTAAATAAATAAATATTACCACAAACAATAAAGGGAACACTTGAGTGCACATTTACTTTAAAAAGTAGCTTTATTGGCTGTGTGTGGTGGCTGACACCAGTAATCCCAGCACTTTGGGAGGCCACAGTGGGCAGATCACCTGAGGTCAGGAGTTTGAGATCAGCCTGGCCAACATAATGCAACCCCGTCTCTACTAAAAACACAAAAATTAGCCAGGTGTGGTGGCACGCACCTGTAGTCCCAGCTACTTGGAAGGCTGAGGCAGAAGAATCACTTGAACCCAGGAGGCAGAGGTTGCAGTGAGCCAAGATCATGCCACTGCACTCTAGCCTGGATGAGAGGGTGAGACTCTATCTCAAAAAAATAAATAAATAAATAAATAAAGTAGCTTTATCAAAGTGAAGACATGAACTCTACTACACTGAAAACTTAAGTCTCTCATTCAATAAAAATATTTAATGAGTCATTTCTATATGGCAGTGTGGCATATTATCTTGGTGGCCCCCAAGGAATCACGCCTACTAGTGATCACACCCATGGTCATGCCCTCCCACACCAACTCTGGGCTGGAAGAATGGGACATTAGAAAGCATGATGCAAGCAGAAGCTTCATGAGTGCTTGCATATTGGGGTGTGTCCAATAAAAGTATCTCTCAGAATATCCAGTGATATTCAGCTGCCATATTAAAAAGACTAAGCAAGCCATGTAGTTAGAAAGGTCAAAACCTCTCCACTGTCCGCATTAAGGTGCTGGACATGTAAGCTGTCTTGGATATTTCAGCCCCAGTCACTATCTTACTGTAACCACTCTAGATAATCCAGAGACCAGCAGAAGAACCATCCACCTGAGCCCTAGCCAACTCACAGACTAATGAGCAAATAAAATGACAGTTGTATGAATGTAGTAAGTTTTAGGGTGGTGTGTTATACAGTAATAGACAATCCAAACAACTAGGAAACGGTATCCGGCTTAGAATGCAAGAGACTTCAAATAAACTAGGTTTATTTAGATTTTTAAATTCTTTAGTAGATTTTTTTCTACTTTCTGTTTATGACCTACAAAAGATAAGCTCATACTTAAGAGAACATTAAATGGTCTAAGTAGGGAGTCATTATAATCTACTTGAAATAATGCTGCTTTTTACATTAGTACAGCATTTTCTATCTATTATTGCTTATCAAATACACACTAACTTCTAAGGCAGAGATTCTTAATTTGGGGGGAGCAGGGAAGACTCCAAAAAAAAAAGATTAGGGTTCCAGAAACACATAACTACATATACAGTTTTTTTAATTTATTTTTACTTTTTTTTTTTTTAAGAGATAGGGTCTGGCTATGTTGTCCAGGCTCATCGTGAACTCTTGGGCTCAAGCGATCCTCCCACTTCAGTCTCCCAAGTAGCTGGGACTATAGATGTGCACCACCAGTCTTAATTTTACATATGCAGTTTTAAGGAAGACTATCTATGAATGCCAGGTTAAGAATCTATGTTTTCTAGTGAAACAGGTCTTACTAGCCTAGTTACACTGATAAGTAAATAGAATTCTGTGGAAAATGAGCTACCTAAGCTTATACAGCTAGTAATTTTTTTTTTTTTTTTTTTTTTTTTTTTTTTTTTTTTT
>NW_016814509.1:1043098-1051230 GCF_001698545.2 Rhinopithecus bieti | reverse complement strand
AGCCAGGATGGTCTCGATCTGCTGACCTCGTGATCTGCCCGTCTCGGCCTCCCAAAGTGCTGGGATTACAGGCTTGAGCCACCGCGCCTGGCCACAGCTAGTAATTGATAGGACCAGCAATCTAGTCTGTCAGAGGATATACCACTAAACTCTTCTAACTTTAGTTTACAGTAAAAATGGGATTGCTGAACCTGGGGAAAAAATAAATGCTTCCCAATTTCCTATTTAAACAGTGTAAGAATTGGGGGAGGCATTTGAAGATGGGAGAAGAAGGGCAAACTTGTTAGTCTACTAGTGTGAGCAGCAGATTTTTATGCCAACTGGAATCACTGATTAACCTTATGGATGGACTAGACACTGGAGATTAAAGTCCACACTTGAATTTGGACAGTATGATGCGCGACAAGCAAAAACATTACATATATTTTTTCAATGGTTTACTCATGCTTGATTCTCTTATTCCCTATCTATACTTCCAATTACTTAAAAAAATCTGTATATACACAAGATGAGAGAGCTTCTTTATATTATATTTAATATTTTGTTGCTGTTGCTGAGACACAGTCCTGCTCTGTTGCCCAGGCTGGAGTACAAAACATTCCACATATTTTTTTCAATGGTTTACTCATACTTGATGAGAGAGCTTCTATTATATGTAATTTTTTGTTGTTGTTGCTGAGACAGTCTCGCTCTGTTGCCCAGGCTGCAGTGCAGTGGTGCGATCTTGGTTTACTGCAACCTCTATCTCTCAGGTTCAAGCAATTCTCCCGCCTCAGCCTCCTGAGTAGTTGGGATTACAGGCGCATACCACCATGCCCAGCTAATTTTTGTGTTTTTAGTATAGACGGTGTTTCACCACGTTGGTCAGGATGGTCTTGAACTCCTCCTCAAATGATCCACCCACCTCAGCCTACCAAAGTACTGGAATTACACACATGAACTACCGCACCTGGCCTATATTTGAATATTTAACAATTAAGCTGAAAAGCTTCTTGATGACATATCTTTAGAGATGATTACCAACTTACATCTTCCCCTTTTCCATATCCATGGGAAATATACCCAACACAGTGCTACAGACTACCAAAGCTGCAGTCCTGGTGCACTGCTAGCAATCTATTTCCTCATTTCTGACCCGACAGCTGCCACACTTGGATCAAAGACAGCAGGCCATCTGAGAACCCACACAGGCACTTGGCAAGTCTATAAAATGACTTGCAGACCAATGGGGATATCCATCTCCAATCTCAGCCTTTGACTAGAAAACTCCAATGTACAATCAATTTTTGAAAAGACAAAATATATACATTTTTAATATTTCTCTGCCTCTCTTGCCTCCATCTCCACTCATCCAAGCTTCACCCACTTTTTTGCTCTCTGCACAACTGCCACCTCTTGCATTAAAACTCTCCATAAACCATACCTTGCCTAAGATCAATCTCTGGGAGAAAGAAGTGAACTCCCATAGCACTCCATCTTTGCTGCTCCAATGGTGCCATCATTTTCCACCTTACACGGTTTTTTGTCTTTGTTTTGAAGACAGGGTCTCGCTCTGTTGCCCAGGCCACAGTGCAGTTGCATGATCTCGGCTCACTGCAGCCTTTAACTCTCAAGCCCAAGCAATCCTCCCACCTCAACTCCCCAAGTAGCTGGGACCACCAGCATGCCAGTTATTTTTTTTTTTTTTTTTAATTTTTGTAGAGATGGGGTCTCACTATATTGCCCAGGCTGGTCTTGAACCCCTGGGCTCAAGCAATCCTCCTACCCCAGCCTTCCAAAGTGCTGGGATTACAGGTGTGAGTCACTGCACCTCGCCTCTACTTTACATGGTTTTATTTCTTCTTTATGTAACATGAGCATAGGATTTGTGTGGTTTCATCTTTCTTCTAGTGCCTAGCATCTTGCACATACACCATGTGTGTATGTGTGTCTGTGCATGTATCCTGGAAAAGCATGTGGACACACATCCAAATTTACCAAGCACTACTATGCCCAGGCACTATGTTTTACCTACACTGTTGCAAAAATCATCCGTCTTCACAAAGTCTCCATCAAATAGTCATTATCATCATTCCCATTTTGCAGAATAGCAAACTGAAATTTAGAGAGGTTAGTACTTGGCCAAAATCACAGAGATAGTACATAGCAGAGCTGAGATTGAAATCCAGGCCTGACTGATTAAGAGCCAAGGCACTTAATAATTTAATACCCATTCAATATGTCATTTAGTGAACGGCATTTCTATACAAGGTACTAGAATGAGAACTGTTAGGAATGAAGATAGCCCACACTCAACAACTATAATATAACTATACTATAAAGGAGAAAGAGCAAAGTCCAAGAAAAGCATCTGCGGAAATGCTAAGGATGCTCAGAGGAGTATGAGATCACTTTTGGGGGGAATGGAGGTAGAGATGGGTAGGAGTAAAGATAATCATGAAGAAGATGGCACTGAGTTGCAGCTTGGATTTGAACAAGCAGAAATGAGAGGTAATAGTATGTTAAACTGGGCTCACTTTAGTATTCTTCCTAAAGCAACAAAGTGGGCTAGTAAATTACATTCAGTTATATTATCCTTGATAGCAAAGACAATTTCATATACTTGTTTTTTATGCAGCATTCATTCTGGAAACATCCAGTAAATATTTACTGATTGAGAAAGGAGGAGAAAAGGGGGCAAAGTGGGCGAAAAGAAATATTAAATATTTCTTTGAATACTTAATTAGTTCAAACACACAGTTTGTTTCACATGCAGTCTGATTTTACAATATGTGTGAATTAAATCCTCTTCTAGTTACTAACAATCTTTCACTAAGTTGTATGTATTCTCTGCCCATAATACTGGAAGCATCTAGGTGAAACAAAAAATTGTCCAGTTTTTTCTCTCTGCCCAATTTTAAATCTTTATGTGTCCAGCGATGTCTGCGTTCAAAGGGATTAGGCCAAATCACTGTCTTATCAGTTTTATTCCAAAACTAAGTACAAATCCATTTTAATCTATCTGTATGTCAAAAGATTTTTCTCTAGAAAATACTTTTTTTTTGTTTTTGAGACAAGTCTCGCTCTGTCACCCAGGCTGGAGTGCAGTGGCATGATCTCGGCTCACTGTAACCTCTCCCTCCTGGGTTCATGCAATTCTCCTGCCTCAGCCTTCCAAGTAGCTGGGATTACAGGCGTGCACCACCACGCCCAGCTAATTTTTGTATCTTTAGTAGAGATGGGGTTTCACCATGTTGGTCAGGCTGGTCTTGAACTCCTGGCCTCAAGTGATCCACCCACCTTGGCCTCCCAAAGTGCTGGAATTACAGGTGTGAGCCACCGCGTCCGGCCTACATTTGTATTTTTAAAAGGTAAAATTAACAAAAGGTGCGCATCTATGTAAAAGAGAAAAGAGAAAAGTCAAAAGGAACCAAAAAGGAACCATCTACATGCAAGGCAGCATGAATAAAAATATAAAGGCAAATTTAACTGTTACAATAACATATCAGCTCTGAATCTAAAGGAAAACGGGTGTTTGTCTAAGAAATGTGCTACAGAGAACCAGCCAGTTGTAATGTGCCTTAAGCAATGAAAAACTGTTTCCTCCTTTCCTTCTTGTCCTTTTGAAAAGACAACATGTCACAGGGAGACGTTTTTCTAACAGCCTCCATCCTGGTGACAAATGTTTGCCAAGGGTGGGGAGAGAGGAGGGAGGAAAGAAAGAAAAAGAGAAGGAAGACGCCATCTGCTGACGAAAGAGAAAACAAGAGGAGGAGGAATTGGAGGGCGCCACTTCCGTATCCGTGTCTGAGAAATACAACATATCACCATAAGGCAGACTTCTACTCAATATAAGGAAGAACTTTAAAATAATTGGAGTAATTCAAAGGCAGAATTGATCAGAGACCAAAGTTCAAGCAGGCGGTGGAGAGGTCTACTCAGACAGAATAATCTTTCGTAAACTTCTCCCTCTTGAAGGAAGAACTGCCCAAGTAGAAGAAAATACTGTGCTTATTACTTTTCTCTAATTCTTAAATGTTTCAAGTAATCTCGATCTTGATAATCCACGATTCAAAGGACTGAGACTGAAACATCAAATAAACAAGCACACAAATATGCCTGACCCCACCTGCCCCCACCCCTAGTCCCTGGGCCTTATTTCTGGGCTTGCTACTGGGCTCTCCACCGGCAGCCAGCTGCCATCGCTCTGCTGCAGGGTTGTGCCATGAGCATGGATGGGGCCCACATGGCAGGCAGAGCACTGGAGATTAATGCCAGCACCTCACTGCTGCCTGACTTTCAATCAGAGACTGGCCAGAGCTGATGTGTAAGTGACCCATGTGGGCTAACGCTGAGGCCTGGTCCTTACACTGGCTCCCAGAGTGTCCAGCAAAGTTAGGCTCCAATTGTTTCCCTATCTTGTTTCCCTTAAAATGTTTCTTTTACCTTCCAAACAGACAACATGCATCTCTGTCTCAGGGGAACTCAATCCAAGAAAACACCTCACACCATGATGATATAAAGATGACATAATCTACAAAGCATAGAAGATTCTCATCTTGGTTTCTTAGATTTTCTAGCCACATATTTAGACTCAGTTTTGTCACACAATTAGCAACACAAAATATACCGGTGTTTATACAACAAAATGTTAATATAAAACAACAGTTGTCAGTCCTATGTTTGTGAAGACTAGAGAGTCCACTAGACTCATAAAAGGAATGATGAAGAATACTATCATTTCTTTCCATTTTTTCAGTTTTGAGGGTGAGTGACTTTGAAGTCAAAAGACAAAATTACTTCAGTATAACAAAAAGAAATTCTAAAGCACTGTTTTATTATGTGGAGAAGTTCACTTTCACAAACAATTACTAAAGGCTTACTGTGTGTTTCAGATGCTATGCTTGGTCCTACCTAAAATACAAAATGAAGACCACCTAGGCCCTGCTCTAAGGAAGTCACTCTCTAGAAAGGGACAGAGACATGTAAGTAAATAATTCCACTTGAGTATAATAAGTGTAATCATTCAACCCTGGACAAAGACACTAGAGGAAGGTCTGTAGGTGGAAAGGTCAAAAAAGGTTTTGCCATTTAAAGTATCATGTGAACAAGGTTCCCAAGGATGCCTCCAAGAGCTGACTGGGGACTCCAGGAGCAAGAGGGGACACATGGGGTAGAGACTCAGCCTGGGAGAAAGCAGAAGGGTGAAGCAGCTTTGTGCATTCATCTCTCCCTGGCTTCAGTTCAACAGATGGAAAATTAATAGGCATATGAAAATAAATAATTTTTTCCTCTAAATTATAAGATCCTCATGCTACATCAATAATTACTTACTTGACAAAAGTCAGAGACATTTTCTGTCTCAGAAAGAGCCTCTAAAATGCTGTGCCCTCATGAGTCACCCTGGTGGCATAAATCAGAGAAAAATTATCTGACTCAAATTGTAGTTACTGTAAAAGTTCATTATTACTTATTAAAAGCCCACAGGTCTATAGCCATAGGAAAAAAAGAAAAACATCCTATTCTTAGAAATAAGACTTATTTTCTCATCTTCTGCATGTTTGGTTTAATTTAAACTTCTTCTTGTAGTTTCAATAGACATTGATGGCTATGGTCCAGTTGCTGAGGCAAATCTCTCTTTAACTCCATGGGAGATGAGAGGCTCCAACGGGGACCAGACTTTGGAAACTGCATACCATCAAGGGTTTGCCATTAGAGGACTTCTCTTGTCTAACAGAAACAGGGCAATGCTACAACCTTGTCATTCTTTTCCTCCTTCTAGGCTATCAGGAAGAAAACTGAATATCCTTACATCCTGAGGTCAGATGTATGGCTTTCATTCTGAATGCAGTAACTTCAAATGTAGACACGTGAACAGAAAGCTTTGTAATAGAAAAACAGCATTGTTTCATTAGATGACTACAGATAGTATTTCATAAAACACAAGAAAAACCCTCAAAATTAGCTCCAAAGAATGTATGAAAGTGATATTCTGATACTCAATAAAAGAGAACCTCTTACAACAATAAAATGATCCAATTTCATATACCAATCAATAAGTAAGGGTCTACGAACTTCACCGAGAAAGCAAAAAAAACCTAGGTTAAAGCAAAATAATTTGGATCTTAAGGATGTCAATAATGTGGGCCTTATAGAAAGTTCCAAAAAACATGCTTTCAACCTTTAACTCCATGAAAAACAAGCATTCTCTTCTGCAGCTAATAAGCACGACACACTCAAGGTAGTCGCCATGCTATGAAATATGGCAATAGCTACAATGTCATCTGTTTAGTTGTTCATGGGTTCATTGCTTAGGAGCCACTCAGAAGCAGCTGGGCACAGTGGCTCATGCTTGTAATCCCAACACTTTGGGAGGCCAAGGCAGGAGGACAGCTTGAGTCCAGGAGTTCGAGATCAGCCTGGACAACACAGAGAGACCCTGTCTCTACAAATAAAAAAATTAGCCGGTTGTGGTGGTGCACTCCTGTGGGAGTGTGCTGTGCTTGTGGCCAATTAAGTGTTCCACTCTGAGGACAAAAATGAATGAACCTGGGAGTCTAAGATGGGAGGATTGCTTGAATCTGGGAGGTCTAGGTTACAGTGAGCCATGATTCCACCACTGCACTTTCTACATTATTTTGCAATAGGAGCTTATTTTAAGTCATTCTTAGACACACAAATAAATAAGTTAATTTTGGGGGGCAGTCTTGATCTGGATTCTTGCTTTCGTCTGCAGCAGTCCTGTTATTGAGCACCATCTATATCCAGGGCACTCTTTCTTTTGCTCATTTTACCCATCCCAAACCTTGGCAGGAAATCCAACAGCAATGCTTTCACTCTTATCCCATCCTAATCTCCAGATATCACTATGAAAGTCTTGAAAGTAAGGAACTAACTCAAGTAATTTCCACTTCAAATTGACTAATGGCACACTGAATGGCTCCAGCATACTCACTGACTGGCCTTTGGCAAGTGACTTAACCTTCCTTAGTTTCTTCAACGTGCAAATGAGAAGGCAGAACTAGATGACCTCAAAGAGCCTCTCAAGCATCAAAGTTCTGCTTCTATGAAATACGTATGAGCAAGCACACTCAAGTGTAGACAATACGGACTGGCAAACAAGAGCAAGCAGGACACCAAGAAAAGTCCCAGGCTGTCAGATTCAAATCTAGCATCTTCTCAGGAACTCAACCTACTCACACAACTGTTTCCGAGAGCACTGTTAACTGCTTGTCAGCAAAATTCATGTAGTAGTTCCATAGGTCATTACTTAAAACAAAAAAAAAAAAACCAAAAAACAAAAAACAGATCTGATTTCCACGTTCAAGTCAGTTTCAGAAACTGGGTTAAATAAAGTTAAACAAATTTCTCAACATCCTAGACTTTTACAGTGCTAAGAGGGCATGTGAGTTTCTAGGAGAGGCATTGCAACACAGCATTCTCCCAAACTTAATTGCCACAGCACCCTTTTCTCACAGGGCAAATCCTGCAGATCTTGTGTTCCTGGGAACACACTGGGGAGTCTGCTGTGCTTGTGGCCAATTAAGTGTTCCACTCTGAGGACAAAAATGAATGGACTTGAAGGGTTACTCAGGGCCCCACCAGAAAGAGCCTTGGCTGCAGATCAAGACCCTTGTCTCCACTGCAGGTTCTGCTGCCAGCTACTTGTTTGCACTGGGCCCCATTAGCCACCTCCCTAGAACTGCTGGGCCCCACCGGCCTTCCAGGCATCCGCTGCCAGCTTCCTTCCCCAGCCTCCTAGGCCCCCCCAGCAGCACAGCACGGGGCCATCTAGGTCTCTGTTCTCCTCTGACTAAACTTTGCAGAAACACTGGCTGCAGGGGCTGCTCCCATGTCACAATCAAGTAATTTATGGTTTTCATTCCACTATCATCCTAATTTCTACATAATCATGTAATAAATATTGGGAACATTTTGGAATTATTGCATAGAGAATTCTAAAAAAAAAAAAATTCCTAATTGTCTTGACCTATTCTCCAATGTAGTTATAACTAAAGAAAATGAACCACAGTCTCTCTTCCAACTATTTTCTTTTCACAGAACTCTAATTAGCAAACTACAATTAATACTAGAAATTAGAGGAACCAGGTGGGATTCTTTGAAATAAAAAACAAAGCTTTTCTGATAAGTAT
>NW_016814509.1:994577-1041328 GCF_001698545.2 Rhinopithecus bieti | reverse complement strand
TGTATATATATATATATATATATATACACATATATTAAAAAATCCACAAAATTGGGGCTCTGCCAAAACATGAATGTTGCAAAACCATGTGTCACATGCCCTCCTTCAGTTTCATGTTAATCACTATAGCAAGGATTAAACTTTTGGAGACTGGAATTCAGAAAGGTCAGACAGGGATTCAAATGCTCGCCTAGCTGGGAAGTACTGAGGCAAGTTACTTAATTTTTCTTTAATCCCAGTCCCGTAAGTCATTAAAGGAAAACAGCAATACCAGCTTACAGAATGGTTAAGTTTTAAGTAATATTAAGCTGAACTTGCCTCATAGATTGGAACCTGCATTAATTAGAATTAGGTTTGGCTCAGGGTGGCAGGAAACCCAAAATATCAGTGGCTTAAACAAGAGAAGTTTCCTTCTCAGGGAAATGCCCAGGAAGGCAAGCACCGCACTCCACCCATGTGTGACCTCAACCTCAAGGTCCAAGATGGTGGCTTCCACATTCCAGACAGCAGAACAGGAAAGGGACGGAGAAGAAAGGGCAAAGCAGGAAGACACACTGTCCCTTAAGGAAGGTTTCTGGAAGGGCCCACGTGGTAACTCACCTCCCACTGACCAGACTTTAGTAACATGGCCATATAGCTGCCACGGCCCCGGCTATGAAGTAGGTCTCAGGTTGCTATATAAAGGGGAGTATGGACACTGGGGGCCAACCAGCAGGCTCTGCCACAGAACCCAGTAAAGGCTCATCTCCTATCTCCAGTGGCTCCAGCTTCCAGGAGGAGTAACATTCAGCCTGTAGGCATAGTACAGCACGCCAGTTATGAGCTGGCATCCGCCCTAAATGACTGGATTCCCATGCTGTCCTAGTAGTTAAATATTTTGCAAATTACCCCTGCCTTTGGGAAGCTCTGCCTTAAATTTCCACAACAAACAAGATTTCCTTAATAGCACATGCTGTTCCGGACACAAATTTTTCCTAAGCTAGTTAGTTTTCTTTCCTGAAAAGGTATAGAGCCTAGCAACTTGCTTTAATAGAAAAATTAATTTTGCTGAATTACAGGATTCAGTTTTCAAAACTGAATACTTCACCGTTAACTCTACAGACGCTCCATCTTGATGCTGCTATCTCCTGGACGCAGAAGTACGGAGGTGCGGTGGTGGAAGAAAGCCACTCTGTCTCCACTGTCCACGTCCCCACCCTGCTGTCCTTCCCACCTCTTCCTCACTGACAGTACCTGTCAGCCAAGGATGGGGAAGGAGAAAGAGCAGCGTGGACTTTTAAGAGAACTCTCAGTGCCCATGTGGCTTATCTGTGGGCAGGCTATGCCAAATAAGCCACAGTGTGTCACAATTCGATTTAAATTCAGTTAACGCTAAGATTCATTTTCTTTTTTTTTTGAGACGGAGTCTTGCTCTGTTGCCCAGGCTGGAGTGCAGTGTTGCAATCTCGGCTCCCGGGTTCACGCCATTCTCCTGCCTCAGACTGGTGCTAAAGCAGGGAGAGCCAGAATTAAAATAATTTCTTTTCAATCTCATCTTTCTGTTCTAATTATTTTCAAGAGTTTCAATCAGCATTTCCTAAGTTGTGTTCCACAAGTGTTAAAAAGGGTTGTATTAAAAAAAAAAAAATCAGTACTAGAAATACTTTTTTCCTAAAATGTATAAAATTTATGTAAGAAAAACAGTTTTAAAGCTTTAATTATTGCAGAATAGCCAGAATCTAAGAAATGCTGTGCCAGCATCAGGAGAAGGTGTGCCTGGCAGCCTCGTGAGGGTTTACGCTCTGGCCACATGAAGCCAGCCCTATGCTCTCACTCAACTGTGCAATTCTTTCTGTACCATGTGACCCTGGCTTCCTAAGTGACCTATTCTGCATCCTGCACATTTTAAGAATATGTTTTATCTTTTCCTTCATTACTTGATTTTTTCTACTAATAAAACAAGCATATATTTACAAAGTATATAAAGTATATGAACACGTATACAGTGAAAAAGTCAATCTCTTTCACCAGTCTTCTTCTTGTACTGTTTCTGTTCCCAGAGCAAAGTATTCTGTTTCTTGTGAATCCCTCTAGATTATGTATTTCCTAACCATAAAAGGTGGCATAAATACATCCTGTTTTGTACACAATACAGAATGCATTTCTAATATTCTAATTTTTTGTCATTTTACAAAGCTTCAATGTAATTGTCAGCACTTGCTGTAATTAATGTTACTAAATGCTCTGGAATCGAAATTGAACAGCAGCATTTACTGTTATATATAGGTGCTGTTTAACTATGTATGGACCTCACCAATTATCAGTAATAGTCCAACTCTTAAAAGCTATTGGCACCAATTTTCTTTCCCACAACTAACTTACTATGGAACACTAATTCTCAACAGACAGCTGGAAGACTGATGTCTTTTGAGAAAAGCATCAGAACCTCAAGTGGGAAGGGCATGAAAATGCAAGCTCTCCATCCAATCACAGAAATTGCGCGATGTCCTCCCTGGGAGTTACCGCTTCTCCCATCCTCTCCTGTGGAAAGTCACTGCATTTAATGACAGATGTAACTGAACCAAGTGCAGAGTGCAGCACTGTATAACAGAGCCTTCTGCAACAATAGAGATGTCCCCATCCATGCCATCCAACACCAGAGCTACCAGCCACATGGGTCTAAGGAGTACTTCACATCTAGTACAACTGAGGAATGTTTTAATTTAATTTAAAATACGGATTCAAATGTAAATAGCCACATGTGCCTAGTGGTCACTGAATTGTGGGAAGGCAGAAAAAGATATCAACTCCTCTTATAAAACAGAAGAACAATAGGAACTGTGTATGACTATATAGGGTAAGCCTAGCAGATTAAGCCCAAGTACATCTCCTAAGAATCGTCTTTCTTAACATATGCAAGGCAGAGTGGACCAGTTCCAAAAATAATTTGTTTAGTTAAAGTTGGAACAAGCATTAAGTTATGTTGCAATTACCTCTAAAATTTGAAATTAAAATAATTTTAATTTACCCAAACTCTATGCTTGATTATGCATTCTGTTTTACATTTTTCCTGGCATGACGTTGCATGTGGATCACACTAAATTAACAGTTTCCCTGTTAGGCAAAAAAAAAAAAACAAAAACAAACTGCAGAGCAGTATGTACAATGTTATGCCAACCATGTCAGTGTATATGTTTGTATAGGAACAGAATGCCGCTACAGCGCTGCTAACAGGACACTTTGTCAGAATGGAAACGTTCTACATCTGCACTGTTCATCACAGCAGCCACCAGCCACATGTGGCCATGGCACACTTGAAATGTGGCTAGTGTGACTGAGGAACTCAACGGTTAACTATATTTAATTTTAATTAATTTAAATTCAAACAGCCACAAGTAGCTAATGACTACCTTAATGAGATGGTGTGAGGACAGAAGACTAAACAAACCCCAAACTTAAAATGGCTACCTCCCAGGGGATTATGATTGGAGGGAGGAAAATAAACTTTTACTTACTTTATTTACTTACTATATTGCTTGGATCTACTTATTTAGTTTTGTACAACTGGCATGCAGAATGCATTAAACAAACAGATAAAAAGGGGAGGTATCTCAGCCAGCGTGGGCTGTTCTAACAAAACACCATCAACTGTGTGACACAGACAACAGGCTGGAAGCTCAAGATCAAGGGGCCAGCAGATGTGGTTCCTGGTGAGGGCTTTCCTCCTGGCCTGCTGTGCCCTTATAACGCAGGGAGAGACGGAGCACTTGGGTCTCTCTTCTTCTTCTAAGGACACAAATCCCATCATGGGGGCCCTACCCACATGACTTCATGGAAACCTAACTGTCTCCCAAAAGCTCCACATCCAAATACCATCACACTGGGAGTCAGGCCTTCAATATAGGGATTTTGGGGGAAGATAAAAACATTCAGTCCATTACAGAAGGAGAAAGGGGAAAAAACCAAAGATTCCTTCTCCCTTCTGTATTTTTCTCCACTCCATTCACTTAGCTTAGTAAGCACTACAGAAACATTAGGATCTGAAATCTGGTTATTTTCTGTTTTGTTTTGGTAGAGACAGGGTCTCACTGTGTTGCCCAAGCTGGTCTCAAACCGCTGGCCTCAAGTGATCCTTCTGCCTCAGCTTCCCAAAGTGCTGGGATTACAGGTGTGAGGCACTGTGCCTGGCCTGGTTCTTGAATAGCTGGAACAACGGCATTTCCAACCAAGCAGATATGCAACCAAGTATCTGGACCTTAGGCTATTACAAATTCCAGTGTGAAACAATGTACTAGTGATTCAAAGTCCTCATATGTTTACACAATCTCTTGATGCCCCCAGTAAATGAATGGAGGTGCCAAACCCATGCTAGGCAAGCTGGAAATGACACTTCCCTTGTTACCTTTAACCATACTTGTTCATTGTTCATTGCTGTGCTGCAAGGAACTGAACTGCCTTAAAGTGGTCCCAGAAGCTCCGTCTGGGTTGCTTCAACCAACTAGCCTCTCCCAGCTCTTTCCTTTGGAAGCCAAAGGCACTTTATTCCAGTAGGAGAGGTCATATTCAAGTTCAGCTTCCCACCAGCCCAGTGGCTTCCTCCACTCTGAGTGTGGGGGTACCGGGGCTTCCCATAGATCCTGAGGTCTCCAGGTACAGGGATGCTGGCATTCCCAAGCAATGCCTGCAAACAGCCATCCCAAATCCATATATCCTGGTCCTAAGCAGCCTGTATGTTCACCCATGGTCAAAGTTGCTTTCTTGTTCCCCATAAAAAAAAGGTGAGGGTGGTTGCCAGGGGCTGAGGAGAGGGAAAAATAGGGAGTGACTGCTTAATGGAAACAGGGTTTCTTTTGTAGGGGGATAAAGAGGCTTTGGAACTAGACAGAAGGTTAGCTGTACAACATTGTGAACGTACTAAAATGCCATTGAATTATTCAATTCAAAATGGCTGATTTTATGTTATGTGGATTTTGCCTTCAAAAACCCATTAAAAATAAGGCCAGGTGTGGTGGCTCATGCCTGTAATCCCAGCACTTTGGGAGGCTGAGGCAGGTGGATCATCTGAGGTCAGGAGTTCAAGACCAGCCAGGCCAACATGGTGAAACCCCGTCTCTACTAACAATACAAAAATTAGCTAGGTGTGGTGGTGCATGCCTGTAATCCCAGCTACTCAGGAGGCTGAGGCAGGAGAATCACTTGAACCCAGGAGGCGGAGGTTGCAGTGAGCCAAGATCGTGCCATTGCACTCCAGTCTGGGCGACAAGAGCAAAATTCCATCTCAAATAATGAATGAATGAATGAATGGATGGCGGGGGCAACATTTCATCACTCAAACACAGAACTGCCCTGGTGGACCCCCTTCCTCCCTGTTCTCAACCAAGCTTTGTTAAGATTTCCTTTTCCCTAACAAGCCTTGTAGAATTTGTCCTGAACCCTAGGGACCATGAGGGAACCTGCCTAACCTCTTCAACACTTTATTTTTCCAGTTGAGTCACGGACCCAGCTGTTGCCCCGGAGTTTTTCTCTGTGAATATTTTTTCATCTTGTTCTGCTATTTCCTACCACATTCCCCACAAGGAACTTTCACTCAGCATCCTACTGGAATTCAACATTGTGGGTAAATGCTATGTTCCTTGTCTGCAGTTGTGAGAAAACTCCTCAAGAGACTTTGACTGGAACCTTGATTGCTCTGCTTTAACCAAATACAGGGACTGGCCCTATCTGGACAATGGGTACAATTATTATGATTATGGTCAATTAATATCACCAACTCATTGTCTGACTAAACTGACAAATGGCTGGACTAGTGGAATTAGCTGATTTTTCTCCTTTATTACACCCTCATACAGCAACCCCTGGTGGAAATATTAGTAGCAAGGAGGTGAAAGTAAGGGGGTAAAGACAAATGGATTTCTTCAGCCCTCCCCCTGCCACCTCTACTCCAGCCCCTGGTCATGCTCTAGATCCATGTTTCTAAAACAAATTTGACTATGAAATCCTTTTTTCATGGAACACCTGCCAACATCTCCTCCTATTCACCTTGTTCATCCCTCGCTTTCTCCATCTCAGTAAACAGCACTTCCCTTTACCTAACTGCTCAGTCTGAAAGTCTTGGAATTATCCTTGGTTCTTCTTTTATACCCTACAACTGAGCTATCAACAAATTCTACCAGCTCTATCTTCAGCGTCCCCAATCTAACCCTTTCTTCCAACCCCCAATGCTACTAACCCTGTTTCAGCCACCACCTGCCCACCTGGACCACACCACACTTCCACTCTTGTCCCCAGCACACCCCGCTGCCCCATAGCATCCAGTGACCCTTTACTATTAAAAGTCCTAACACACCTTTCCTCTGTCCAGGAAGGGCATCTCCTGCCACTGGGAGTCAAATCTAAACTGCCCAGCACGACCCATCAGGCTTGCATGGACTGACCCCGGGTACCTTTCCAATTCCATTTCCAAATGCTCTTTCCTTTGTTGTCCACTCTGCTCCAGTGACATGAGGGCTGACAGGGGTGCTCCTTTGACCTGCCTAGCACTGTCTCACCTCGAGGCGTGATTCCCCCTGCCTGGAACACTCTTCCTCTAACTGTCACCTGCTCGGAGAGGTCTGGAGACTTAGTGAAACCCAACTCTCTATCCCTCTACTTGGCTTTGCATCTCTTCACAGCATTTATCATAACCTGACATAGCACCCCATGTTTACTGGGTTCCCCCTACCCACTAGGGCAAAAGCTCAAACAGGCAGAAATGCTGTTCTGTGCCCCACTACACCCCCGGCACTCAGAGCTGGGTCGGGTTGGTAGGAGTGCTCAATAAATACTTATTGGATCAGTTAATAAATAATTCTCATAGAACCATCTCTCAGAACCATCTACTGTGAATTCCTTGTCTGGAGTAAAACTACAGAAGCAAAAGGAGTCAAAGTGGGGAGAGTACTATGATGGTCAGAACATGTAAAATGGAAGCACTCCAAAAAGAACTGAATCCAGGTTCACATCACTATTGCCAGGCCCTGCATATAAGCATTTTAGACTCCCCAGAAGGATGCAGAGGTGCTAGTTTCCAGATAAGGGTAATAGATGAAATCAGACTAAATTATCTTTAGTGATCTATAAAGTGGTTCCTACATGCCTTCTACGATAGATACCCTTCCTTTTTTCCTCCTTTGGCTGTAAGTCACTTAAAATTTCAAAGCTGTGAAATATTTTAAGACTTAAGTTTGAAGTTAGCTTTTAAGGTAGCAGTAGGCGAATACAATATTTTGCTAGAAATATATTACCAATGAGAAACATAGTTATAACAAATGCATTACAAAATAAATGAGGCTAGTATAATTTTCAGGCAGACTAAGGATGGTGTGTTACTAGTAATCATACCATAACCAATGGAGAAAAAACCCAACAATACACAAATGACTTTCAGCTAGTTACTTCTCCAGTGCCTCACTATAAACGTAAAGCTAATATTCAATATGTAAATAGTCTATTCTTAGGACTTGAATTCTACTGTTTATCATCAGCCCTTTGAAAAAGGTGATGTGGGAGAGCAGAAAACTGTACTTGTACTAACAGGAGTTAAGAGCATGAGCTTTGTAGCCTCACCAAACCTAGACTGCATTTCCCACTCTGTGACTTACTGTTTAAGTGATGTTGAGCAAACGACTTCACTTCTCAGAGCCTCAGTTTCCCCCTCTGTAAAATGAGGATAGTCCCGGCAGTCTTGAGGAGATTTTTAAAGATTATCTGGTCGGGTACCGTGGCTCACGCCTGTAATCCCAATACTTTGGGACGCTGAGGCAGGCAGATCACCTGAGGTCAGAAGTTCAAGACCAGCCTGGCCAATATGGGGAAACCCCATCCCTACTAAAAATACAAAAATTAGCCAGGCATGGTGGTGGGTGCCGGTAGTCCCAGCTACTCAGGAGGCTGAGGCAGGAGAATTGCTTGAACCCGAGAAGCAGGCTACAGTGAGCTGAGATCATGCCACTGCACTCCAGCCTGAGCAAGACTCCATATCAAAAAAATAAAAAAGAGATTATATAAAATTATGTAAATAAAATGCTCAGCACAGACTGTAGCAGTCTTTATTATATTCTCCTGGAATTCTACACTGAGATGTTTCTCTCTTAGGGTCACCTGAAGGGCAGTGCTGTGTCATTCTCATAATCTTTGCATCCCCAAATGCCCAGCTCGGGAACATAAATCAATGAATTATGCCTACTAAATGTTCAGATTTTGACGTGAAAGTCAACTGAAGAGATAAGAGAAGAGGAAAGAAAATGAGAGGAGTAACAAGATGAGCAGAGGCAGCCTCTGAAGGAGCAGTAGAGGAGCGGGCAGCAACCCCTCCACGGCGAAGAAGAGAATCAGTGATGCAGAGGCATTAAACAGAACAGATCTGAGGCTTAGCAGAGGGGGAGGCCAACAGGAGCTCCAGACAAGCCTGGGCAACTTAGTGAGACGCCGTCTCTACAAAAAAATTTCAAAAATAGGCAGGTGTGGTGTCATGCACCTGTAGTCCAGCTACTCAGGAGGCTGAGGCAGGAAGATCATTTGAGCCCAGGAGGTCAAGGCTTCAGGGGACTATGATCTGCGCCACTGCACTCTAGCCTGGGTGACAGAGTAAGACCTTGTCTCAAAAAAAAAAAAAAAAAAAGAAGGGGACAAAACTGCCACTTCAGTGCACCTTGATAATTCTCATAGGCACTGCTGAGCCTTGCAGAGGACCATACTTTCAGAATACTGTAATGGTGAAACCAGTCTATCAGGGAAATTCCTGCCCATTTCTAATCTGAAAGATGCTAATCAAACATCCCCCCATCCATGTGTGCAGAATACACGGTAGGGTAGTATTTCTGCAGAGTGTAGAACTGCTCAGTGCTAAGAGACGTGGTTACTGTATATGGCCTGGCACAGCATTCAACTAAGATGATAGTGAGAAGTCCTAGGGCCCGTGCAAGTGCCCACATTCATGCAGCACAAAAGAGTCAGGTGCCACTCACTCTGCAACAGACTCCAACCCTCTAGCAGAAGGAAGAGAACAGAAGCCCAAAGTTGTTTTGCTATAGTTAAAAGAGAAAACAGACATCTGTGCGTGCCTGTTGACAGAAGTGAGTTTGACAGAGATGAAATCAACAAAGACAACTAAAAGAAAGGGCAGTAAGAGACACATAAAAACTAGGGGGTTGTCAGGTTTGGAGGCCAAGGACCAGGTGGGGACCCAGTGGCAGGTGGGATGGAGGGACCTACTGCAGAAGTGCAGTGGATGGGAAGGCAAGGAAGAAGATGACCTGCAGAAACCCTTCACCAAGTCTGCACGCGCAGGAGAGAAGAAACAGGCTGCTGGGTGAGGATGAGGGCAGAGGGGGATATTTTAAGTTTTGAAGCATGGTGGCAAGGAGGTGCGATAGCTCCTGTGTGACAGCCTCGCTAGGCTCTATGAAGTGGAAAATTGGATCATCTGTGAAGAGGAAGCGGGGAAGAGAAACAGGCACAAGTCTGAAGAGAGTGGGCTAGGCTTGTAACAGTCACTGTGAAACCTAAGAGTGACAGTTAACCAGAATAACATGTACAATTACTGCATAGTGCCAAAGTGATTGCCTGAAATTTGCGTGCACCGGTACCAATCTGCCCAGGTGTATGATTTTCTCCCAGAGTGCTTGGCAGCCCAGGTACAAGAAAAAGGAACAAATGATCAGGAAATGGGGGGCTTTGGCTAGAGAGTGATTTACAGTCTGGACCCTGGATTCTAAGTTGTATAAGAAGGAAAATAGGCCAGATGCAGTGGTTCACGGCTGTAATCCCAACACTTTGGGAGGCCGAGGCAGACAGATCACTTGAGCCCAGGGGTTCAGGAGCAGCCCGGGCAACACAGCAAAACCCTGTCTCCACAGAAAATACCAAAAAAAAAAAAAAATTAGCCGGGCATGGTGGCACGTGTCTGTGATCCCAGCTACCCAGGAGGCTGAGGTGGGAGGACAGCTTAGCTTGAAAGGTCAAGGCTATAGATTCCTGCCTGTGAGACAGAGTGAGACCCTGTCTCAAAAAAAAGGGAAATAAAGGTTAGAAGAAACTGATGGATACAGCACCAAGTAAACAGCAGACTACAGGTCTTAATGTAGGCAGAGGTAGGGAATAAATGTTTGTGGCAAGGTGGATGGGCTCGAAGAAGTGGGCGAATAGGAAATTTATTTTATTTATTAATTTATTTTTAGAGACAGCCTCATCCTGTCACCCAGGCTGGAGTGTGGTGGCACCATCATAGCTCACTGTAGCCTCTAACTCCTTGGGCTCAAGTAATCCTCCTGCCTCAGCCTCTTGAGTAGTTAGAACTACAGGCATTTGCCACGCAGGCCTGGCTAATTATTATTATTTATTTATTTATTCATTTTTGAGACAGAGTTCACTCTATCGCCCAGGATGGAGTGCAGTGGCACGATCTCGGCTCACTGCAACCTCTGCCTCCTGGGTTCAAGCAATTTCCTGCCTCAGCCTCCCGAGTAGATGGGATTACAGGCACGTGCCACCATGCCCAGCTAATTTTCTGTATTTTTAGTAGAGACAGTGTTTCACCATGCTGGCCAGGCTGGTCTCGAACTCCTGACCTCATTATCTACCTGCCTCGGCCTCCCAAAGTGCTGGGATTACAAGTGTGAGCCACGGTGCGTGAGCCACGGTGCCCAGCCAGACTGGCTAATTTTTAAAAATTTTTTGTAGCGGCCGTGTCTCACTATGTTGCCCAGGCTGGTCTCTAACTCCTGACCTCAAGTCATCTTCCTGCCTCAGTCTCCCAAAGTGCTGAGATCACTGGTGTGAACCACCATACCTGGCCTCAAATAGGGAATTTCTGACTTGCTGATCCGAACTGTAAGTAGACAAGGTCTAAAGACTGGGGGGTCTGGGGGCAGCTGAGGAGAAGATCACTGATGATGAGGAGCCCTGATATGGTTTTGTTCTATGTCTCCACTCAAATCTCACCTTGAATTTTACTAATCCCCACATGTCAAGGGTGGGACCAGGTGGAGGTAATTGAATCACGGGGACAGTTTCCCCCATGCCGTTCTCATGATAGTGAGTTCTCACGAGATTTGATGGTTTTATAAGGGATTTTCCCCTTCACTCAGCACTCATTCTCTCTCCTGCCGCCCTGTGAAGAGGAGCCTTCCACCATAATTGTAAGGTTCCTGAGGCTTCCCCAGCCATGCGGAACTGTGAGTCAATTAAATCTCTTTTCTTCATAAATTACCCAGTCTTGGGTATGTCTTTATTAGCAGCGGACCAATACAAACCCAAAACCCAAGCAGCCACAGAAACAGATGGGTTGTCTAATGAAGCTGAAGCAGGTTGGAAAGCAATGAGCCAGTCATTAATGATGAGTGGGAGTGATGGGCAAGTCAGTAGTAGGTCACAGTTACAAGGTGGACAAAAGGATGGGTCTTACCCATGGCTGATGCTCCAAAGAGGAGGGCTATCACACAAAGGGGGGAAAAGCAATGATCCAGGGCAGCCATGCCAAGAATGGGTGCTACCAATCCCACCTTCTGAACGGTTACATCTCTGTAATGTTAAAACTAATCTACCTAATCAGGTCATTCCTGCCAATTTTTAATCTGGAAGATGCATATCAACCTTTCCCCTGCATTTATACAAAATAAATACTATTTCTACAGGTTTTCCAAGTAAAATCTTCAATGAATGGAAAATCTATCTTAAAACTTTCAGAAAGGATCACACAGTTACCCACAAGCTTACAGGGTGTAAGTAAATTGCCATTTTTATTTTTTTTAATGCCAAGTGTTTCTTATATCTTATCTCATACCAACTGGAAACAAAGTTTTGCCTCAAAATTAGAAATCTATTTCCTTGTCATTTGTACCAAAGATGCAGGGATCTGGTATATTTTTACTATCTCCTGATCTTCCAATATTCTGTCACTCATTCAACTTACAATCTCATATATGATGCATCTTTTCATGTTACTAGAGGTATTTCATGGGGAAATTTAGCTCTTCTACTCCTCTGAATCATCTTGTTGTCTCCTTTGGGAAAATTTAATTGATATCCACCCTTCTATTTTCCATTTTCCCAATTGAATGCTCCCCTGTTCTGCCACGGCACTCTATGGATAGCTCTGTTATTGCACTTAACACATTCAAATGTCAACCACAGCAAACTTGGTAACCTTGGGCAAGCACTTAATCTCTCTGGGTCTTACCTTACTTAGGTATAAAATGGAGAAAGTAACAGTAAGAACTTCATCAGGCTATTTATCCACTCATGAGCTAATGCCCAGAGAGTAGTTAGAACAGCGCCTTCCATACAATAAGTGCTACTGAAGCTTTTGCTATTAGTACCATGATATGCATTTGCACGTCTCTCCTTTTGGATTTGTTTGCACCTTTAAAATGGGGACTAGGCCTTAATCTCTGTATCCGCAGTGCCTGGTATAGTGAATAAATGCATGCATCAATTGATCAGGTTTGTTTTTGTTTTTTTCTGAGACAGGGCCTCTCTCTGTCATTCAGGCTGAAGTGCAGTGGTGCCCACTGAAGCCTCAACATCCTTGACCCAATCAATCCTCCCATCTCTGCTGCCCTTGTAGCTGGGACTACAGGTGAACCACCAAGCCCAGCTAACTTTTTTTTTTTTTTTTTTTTTGTAGATACAAGGTTTCACCATGTTGCCCAGGCTGGTCTTGAATTCCTAGGCTCAAGCGATCTGCCTGTCTGGGCCTCCCAAAGTGCTAGGATTATAGACGTGAGCCACTATGCCCAGCCCCATTAGTTTTATCTCACAAAAAAGCAAAATGTAGATATTAAAATAATAGGCCAAAGCATCACCTTACTTATAACCCATCTTGTTTGAAAAGTAATTTAAGGCAGTTCATAAAGTACAGCCTGACATTTCAAATACATAGCTTAAATGAAACAAGGTAAAATTAAGGGTGCAGCACCTTGGGGGTTTAGGCAGGAGGACTGCATGAACCCAAGAGTTCAAGACCAGCCATGGCAACGTGGTGAGACCCCATCTCTAATGATTAAAAAAATAAACAAAATAAAATTAAAGGTAGAACTGTATCATCAATACCACTAAAATGTCAGTGCCAAAATAAACTTCGTAAGGATTAAGTACACTTACATATATTTGGACTGTAAGAATAAGAAATTTTTCACTATTGCTATAGAAAAAGGAAAAAAATGTCCGAGACATAGCTCTAGACAAGAGTTTGCTATGTGGATTTCCTTCACAGATCTAGGTATCTAGGGAGGCGAAAAACTCCATAACAACTGAGGTCCCCTACTTAATATGCTATAATTCTGCAGGAGGGAAGTCCCAAAGTTGATGGCAACAGAAGGGAAACAACTGGGACATCCACAAACATTCAGATGATTGTGGCTGTAAGTTCCAAACGTTCATTACGCTCACAGATGCTCAGCGTGGGGAGGTGGCTCCTCTCCATCTCCAGTAGAAAACAGCCACTTCCGGCATCTCACCCGTGTTTAACATTTCTGCAGGACACCTATCTAGGACCATAACACCACCCATGTAAAACTAGCAGTGCTAAGATTCTGTCATTCTGGTTCTTTTCAGATAGTAATTATTTCTAAAACTGTTGAAAATGAAGGCTGGGCACAGTGGCTCACGCCTGTAATCCCAGCACTTTGGGAGGCCGAGGCGGGATCACCTGAGATCAGGAGTTCGAGACCAGCCTGACCAACATGGAGAAACCCCCGTCTCTACTAAAAATACAAAATTAGCCGGGCGCAGTGGCACATCCCAGCTACGTGGGAGGCTGAGACAGGAGAATTGCTTGAACCCAGGAGCAGAGGTTGCAGTGAGCCAAGATCGCACCATTGTACTCCAGCATGGGCAACAAGAGCGAATCTCCATCTCAAAAAAAAAGGAAAGTGAGTCTCACATAACTAGTAGAACTTTCCTCTTTCACTGACACATGAAAAAAAAAAAAAGCCACCTTTTGATTAAAATGGAATTTAATGAAAGTCTATGTTAAAGTCTGGGAGTGTTAGTTTTCACGGAGGAAGAAAAATGTGTCTCATATCCTTCAGGTCACCCAAGTAGAAATCTATATAAAAAGGGTGAGTGTGAAGAGTTAAGAGGAAAACCTTTAGCAAACTGAGGTTGTTTCTACTTGCTGAAAGGGTCTCTCATTTCTGTTCATGAATGGCCTTTCTACGCTTTCTCCTGAGCCACAGAAGAGGACATTTCAGCACAACCTAAGGTAGACTGAAACAAGTAAAGCATCTGGATAAACTCCAGCATGAACACTGAAAAAAGAAACATGACTAATAAGCTCTCTTCTCCACATGCTGGAGATTCTACTGATGTTAACACACTCAGATACAAACATGTTAACCAATAATAATCAACTTCACTGCTAAAGCAATCACTTGAAGTGATAACCTCCCTTCTGCTTTCCCAAATAGGCAAGCATAAAATATATACATATATATGAACATTCTCTTCCAAGACAGAGCATTAAAAAGATAAAGCACCACACACACACACACACACACACACACACACACCCCTTAATAACAGTGTGTGTCCTTTAATTAAATGTTGGGCTTTTTAATTTACTTATTTTAAGTTGTTGTTTCTGTGATCTCAATCTGACAAGAATTGCATTTGAGGATTAAAATTGCCAAGCACATACCTTTTTAGTTCCTCATCTTTTAATTACTACATAAGTGGTTGCCTAGGAAACCTCCAGACTGAATGATGAAGCTCAAATACATTCTCATTTCTAAGCTTGCAGGTTTGACTCACTACCTTTGCTCCCCAAAAACTAAGTCCTCCAGAATTATTAGAGCCACGTATTTTTGCAACCTGGATGACATGTTAAAAAAAAAACACAAAAGGTGAGTAACTATTTATTCTGAATACAGGTTTCTTGGAGAAATAAAGTTTAAAAGGCCAAGTCTCTACTCACAGCAAATTCAGAAGAGAAATGCATGTCTTCAAATACACCCACACAATCTGTTACCAGGTAATTGTGAAGTGTTATTTTTATGGTAGTATGTTAACATGGTAGTCATTAAACACTACAATGAAAGACAATAAAGAACCTGGAAAAGTAGACCATGGAGACACTAAAGCAAAATAATGTCAGAGGGGGTGCAACCTCCCAACCACTGCAGAAACCACCCCTAGCTCTGCCACCAGCTCTGGTTCCCTGTCCTTTCTTACAACCTAGCTCCACCTCTGCCCAGAATGACATGACATCATCATTGAACAGTGGCAAGAAAACATAGATCTATTTTGCTGTATGCCAAGTAAACAGGGCTGATAACCATACACAAATATGCATGCAACTTAGCATAAACGCATCTCAGAAGGTTCTGTTTTAACCACAGCAGATGCACTGAAGTAGGCTCATCTGGCAGCCCTCAGAGGAAGGACCGAGTGTTGCATAATTCCAGCAAATGACAGCAGAAATACTGAGAACAGCCAGAACACCCAGGCCAGATGGTACTGTGGTTCTGAAGCAGTGCCTGAGCCTAGAGACGTGAGCATGCCTGGGGAAGACAGAGGTGGGGCAAGTGGGCCCAGTGGCTGGAGGCAGAGTACACTCAGAAGGCCTTTGATTACTTTCTCTCAGCTCTGATCTCAAAGTCTGGCTGCTTCCTCTAACATCCTTGCATCATGATCTTATCATCATTTACTTTAAATTTATAAATTTTGAACCAACTCTTCTGTAAGAAAAGAAACAACGAATTTCCACCTCCATCCCCCAGCTATGCTTCTGCCTCAGGGTAGAGGAGTTTGGGTAGGAGAGGAAAAGACAGATCAGAACTCAAGGCTCTCAGGCCGGGCTCGGTGTGGCTCTTGCCTGTAATCCCAACACTTTGGGAGGCCAATGTGGTCAGATCACTTGAGGTCAGGACTTAAGAGACCAGCCTGGCCAATAAGGTGAAATACCATCTCTACTAAAAATACAAAAATTAGCCAGGCATGGTGGGATGTGCCTGTAATCCCTGCTATTTGGGAGGCTGAGGCAGCAGAATTGCTTGAACCCAGGAGGCGGAGGTTGTAGTGAGCAATCAAGCTTAGGCGACAAAGCAAGACTCCATCTCAAAAAAACAAGCAACAACAACAAAAAAAACCTCAAGGCCCTCATCATTTCTCCCCAGGATAACTAAAATTTTCTGTTAACTACTCTCCCCACTGCTCCAACCTCACACTGCAGCTAATCCACTCCCCACAAGAATGGTCGAGATTTTCCTCCACTTAAATAAATTCCCTCCCTGGCTTCTATACTGTCTTTAGGATGAAAACCCAAGTTCCTCTCAGCTTAGTTTAGAAAGCTCTTCACCAGGTACGCCCTTGAAAACTTGATTGCATTCCACTGTAATCTCAAAATTGTCAAAGAAAAACTGTTCCGTACCCAGTGGTCTGCTATAAAATTCACAATATCCTACTAGGAAGAAATGAACAGCATTCCGGGGAGGGCGGGGGGAGCTTGCTTTTTTTCTAATGCAATTTCCTAAATGAACTTTAAGGAAATGAAGACTTGCTCTGGGCAACTCATTACCATCTACCCGGCTGACTGTCAACTATCAGAGTGTAGAGGTTTTTAAGCAGACATTCGTTTCAATGATGATATTTAATCACTTTCTTCCCTTAATATCCCTACCAAGAGTGAATCATTGAATGTGCCTACTGCAGGACTTTCTCCTTGCATTGCAAAGCTAAAAAAAACTGTTGGCACATGCTCAAAATTAAGCTGTCTGAAAAGTTTTAACAAATGCTACCTAACCTAAAGCAGGTCCTTTTGCCTTGCAGTCTCAGGACACTTTTTGGTCTCTGGCCTCCTTGGCATACTCAGCAACCTCCTATAGGGAGCACCCACCAAGGCTGACACTTCCCCTCACTCTCTGCCCCAACCCCTCAGTGGCAACCCCCATCTTCTCTGGTTAACTTCTATCCATCTCCAAAGTCCATGTCAATCATAGGTCAAATGTTAGTTCCTCCAGGAGAACTTGCCAAGGAGGCTGAACCCAAGTTCTTCCACATGCTTCAGGATCAGAGCTGTTACTATATTGCACTGCATTTATCTCACCAGAGTGGGAGCTCACTGAAGACAGCATGGGGCCTTTTTATTTCTGTATTCCCCACCCTATCACAGAGCCTGGCTCAAAACGAGCACATCTTAAATGTTTGCTGAATGCATGAATGCCAACAGCCAAGTGCAGGAGTCAACCTTCCAGGCAAAGGTGTTACATTTCCTTGTGTAATTCACTTTCGGGTGCTCTGTGTTTGCAATCAGATGGGATAACCTGATGTTAAGACTGTTGTTTCTACATCTTAGTGTTAAGGAGGGAGACAAAGCTGGGAAAAATGTACTGAAAGGGGTCATCACTGTGCAGCCTAGTAACCAACCCTAAAATGCAGCCTCTCTCTGGACCGAGGTGGAACTGGAATCTGCCAGGCAGCCCCGGCAGCACTCTCCTGAGGACCTGGCACAGAGCGGGCAGTCCTGGAGTGACTCCACCCACTGAAAAGCACGGATAAGCCCGAAGCCCGCCTGTCTAAGAGAGGAAGAAATGTTTAAATACAAAATTTCCTAAAATGTTTAAACCAGAGGAGAAACACAGAATCTTTCAGAGGAGAAGTAAAATATAAAGACAGATAATACCTTTAAAGTAGCCTTATAGATCTAAATCTTCTTGGCACAAGAACATAAAAATTTAGTTGTTTTATGAAAATATCACGTTAGGTAAGTTTCGGGGATGTCAGGGCCTGAGGGTAAACCAGGAATATTCAGGAAAAAATCTTTTTTACTATTGTTGTTTGTTGGCTTTTGGATGGGAGGACTTTTATTTATTTATTTTTATTTTTTTGAGACAAGAATCTCGCTCTGTTGACCTCTGAGGCTCAAGCAACGCTCTCGCCTTGGCCTCCTAAGTAGCTGGGATTACAGGCATCACCACCACACCCAGCCAATTCTTTTGTCATAGAGGCAGTGTTTCAATCTGTTGCCTAGGCTGGTCTCAAATGATCCTCCTGCCTCAGCCTGTCAAAGTGCTGGGATTACAGATGGGAGCTACCTCGACCAGCCCTGGATGACTTTTAGACGCCTTAAGAGAAAGACAGTCTCTGTTCCCCTCCAATTTCCCTCTGGCCTTTCAGATCTCTGGGAATACTCTCAATAAGAAAAAACTTCCCCTGAGGACTGGACCTGGTGCTGGAGGACAAAGGGAATGCCCAGGGACTTTGCTGTCTGTATACAGGTTACTAGTTTTCTTCTCATCTAAGACAACTTCCATCTGGTGCATCTGCAAGGGTGCTTCAGAGTGGAAGGACTGATGGCAGGTTCCTGTCTACCACCGAGGCTTTTCCCATGTTCTTAGAGGGACAGAGGAGGGTGACGGAACACACTGAAATGGGAACCCCCTGTCCCCACAGAAACCATGGTATTCTCCTACACAAACACTAGAAAGTCCCAGAACAACATAGGTGGTCCCCACAGATGTTCTTTAACTCTTTTTTTGAGACTGAGTTTTGCTCTTGTTGCCCAGGCTAGAGTGCAGTGGCACAATCTCGGCTCACCGCAACCTCTGCCTCCCGGGTTCAGGACATTCTCCTGCCTCAGCCTCCCGAGTAGCTGGGATTACAGGCATGCGCCACCAGACCTGGCTAATTATTTTGTATTTTTAGTAGAGACGGGGCTTCTCCATGTTGGTCAGGCTGGTCTCGAACTCCTGACCTCTCAGGTGATCCGCCCGCCTCAGCCTCTCAAAGTGCTGGGATTACAGGTGTGAGCCACTACGCCTGGCCTAACTAACTTTCCTATAGTGTACTAACTACAAGACGATCTACCTTATAATTTGATTTATCACAGTTCTTCATCTCAGTATATTTTTCCAAAAGGGGCTCAACATTTATCATCTTTTTGAAGGTCATTTCAAAGCCTCAGACACTGGCCTCAACAGTAACTGCAGGAGGCATACTTATCAGATCTGAGCAGTAGAAATACACCCTGACTGCTGAGCCTGAAGCATGCGAGAGCCTACAGCTAACCAGGCAGGACATGGTTTAGTAAAAGGCAGGAAGGAGTCGTCTTGCGTCCAAAGCTCTGTAGAATTTTCTTGACTTGCTGCATAAAAAAAAAGACCCAGAATATATCCAAAGATCTTATATTTAATAGGTCTTTAACCTGAGAACAAATCAATTAATTTTTAGATTTCATTTTATCTTGCTCATTCTTACACATCCATACTTAGAAAAAAGAATGAGTAATATTAAAACAAAGTAGTGGCACACTGAACAGACCTCACAGCACTGAGATATAAGACGAATGCAATCATATCCTACATTCTACACATATCTGAAAACTTTAAAAGAAACTTACAGAACGTGTGGGAATCCCCCGTATGAAATTAAGAATTGTTTGACTGACTAAAAGTAGAATTGAAGGGTTGAAGAAAGGATTTCCCCTGTGGTTGATTAAGAACATTATTCTTGTTCTGAATCGTCATACCAAGTGACCATGAAGTGAGAAGACTTGTTAAAATGCATTTTTTGAACTTTTTCCCTTGGTGCTAGATCCCAAGACTGGCTTAGAAATAAAATACTGTAATGTACTCAAACTTTCTTAAATAAATTACAGTAACACCAAGAAGAGAGAACAGGAAGTTCTACTGTTCTTCTTAAGTAAGTTGATGGTAACACTGTGAAGAGGAAACACAAAGTTCTAATGTTCTGAAAAGACACTTTAACCAGTCCACCTTAATGGAATGCCTGCAACTGAGGATGAAGTAAAATGTCTGCAAATGTGGGTCTGAAAATTGGTCATATAAAATCATAAAATGTATCACAAGGTTTTTTGAAACAGTCAGTTTCCTAAAACATGTGACATGATGATTCAATGAACAAATACATCATTTATATACATCTCTTCAAGAACATTCCTATTGTATCTAAAATAGTAACATATGGCCCGGCGCGGTGGCTCAAGCCTGTAATCCTAGCACTTTGGGAGGCCAAGACGGGCGGATCACAAGGTCAGGAGAAGCCTGTAATCCTAGCACTTTGGGAGGCCGAGACGGGCGGATCACAAGGTCAGGAGATCGAGACCACCCTGGCTAATACGGTGAAACCCCGTCTCTACTAAAGAATACAAAAAACTAGCCAGGCGACAAGGCGGGCACCTGTAGTCCCAGCTACTTGGGAGGCGGAGGCAGGAGAATGGCGTAAACCTGGGAGGCGGAGCTTGCAGTGAGCTGAGATCCAGCCACCGCACTCCAGCCTGGGCAACAGAGCCAGACTCCGTCTCAAAAAAAAAAAAAAAAAAAAAAAAATAGTAACATATTCTTCTTTCACCCATATTTTAGCAAATGGGTTTGAAGTGAAAATGTAAAGAAAGTTATCAAAGTGGAAAAGAAAATCAGAGAAAAATGATCAAATTCATTAAGAATTTCACCCCCCACAAACATGAAAACAATAAGCTATCTGAAATCTGAACCCCTGAGGTTCAACTACTCTACAAGAAGAAGTGTGTAAGGTCAAACTACTCATGATGTTAGGGGCCGGGTGCTGCCTGTAATCCCAGCACTTTGGGAGGCTGAGGAGGATGGATCACAAGGTCAGGAATTCGAGACCAGTCTGGCTAATATGCTGAAACTCCGGCTCTACTAAAAATATAAAACTTAGCTGGGTATGATGGCAGGCGGCTATAGTCCTAGCTACTTGGGAGGCTGAGGCAGGAGAATTGCTTGAACCGGAGAGGCAGAGGTTGCAGTGAGCTGAGATCGTGCCACTGCACTCCAGTGTGGGTGACAGAGCAAGACTCCGTCTCAAAAAAACAAACAACTATTCATGATGTCAGAGAGCATTCAAATTCACAAATCTTTAATTTATACATAAAAAGATAACATCAGATTAATGAGAATAAACATATTTTGGTATTTATTAGGTAAGCTGCAGTGTGGATAGAACATTCATATACTAAACTTTATTCCCTGGCAGCAGGAGAAAAGGGAGGCATTCTTATGCCAAAAGATGGAAGCGCAATCTGTGGAGGCGAATGAGCAGAATGCAGTAGCTGGTGCAGTAGAAGGATGATGTATTTTACAGAGCATGAAGATTTTAAAAGTAAAACCAGGAAGGGCGCGGTAGCTAATGCCTGTATTCCCAGCACTTTGGGAAGCTGAGGCGGGCGGATCACTTGAGGTCAGCAGTTTGAGACCAGCCTGGGCAACATGGTGAAACCCCATCTCTACCAAAATTAGAAAAATTAGCCAGGCGTGGTGGCACACACTTGTAATCCCAGCTACTTGGGAGGCTGAAGCAGGAGAATGGCTTGAACCTGAGAGGCAGAGACTGTAGTGGGCTGAGATCATGCCACTGCACTCCAGCCTGGGTGACAGAGAGAGACTCAATCTCAAAAAAAAAACAAAACAAACAAACAAAAAAAATAAACCAAATGTACAAGGAGTGGAAGAAAGATTCAACATAGCTACTATTTCCAATACTTCTCAGGTTTAGAATAAATTTTTATTCATTCTTAAGGCTCTAAACACAAACTCTCTATATTCAAAGTCAAAAAAATATTAGGTATGGTTTCAAATATAACTGGGTACCAAGAGATAAGACAAGTAATAAAACTTTTAACTTGAGACTATGCAGTGCTTGGTGAGTTGGTTCCACAGAACGGAGTATTGGAAAGAAGGGGAAACAACTCTCCATGGTCAAGGTGAGCATAAGCAGTGGTAAGTCATGTTGATAGCATTCTCTTTTCACACGGATGTGATAAGGATATCCCTTCACCTCTGTGATTGTCCTCCCAAAAACCTACATACCAGTCTAATAATGAGAAAAACATGAAAAAAATCCAAACTAAGGTACCTTCTGCAAAATACCTGCCCAGTATTCCTCAAAATTGACGAGGTCATCAAAAACAAACATCTCAGAAACGATCACAGACTGGAGGACATTAGGAGACATGGTGGCTAAATGTGCTGTGATATCCTGAGTGCAGAACAGAAAAAGGACATTCGGAAAAATGGGTGAGCTCTGAATAAAATGTGGATTTTAGTTAACAGTAAAGTACCAATGTTTCTTCCTTAATTGTGACAAATGTAAAATAATAATGTAAGAGTCAGCAACAGGAGTCACTGAGTGAGGGACATATGGAAACTCGGTACTATCTTTGAACTTGTCTTCAAATGTATAATTATTCCAAAATAAAGAGTTTGTTTAAATTTTTAAAAACTAGGCCAACAGCACTGAGGTATGTATGGTCCTTCAGGTGTGCACCACAGCCTTGGCTGCAGCAACAGGGACAAGCACAGGCTTGGGTCCTGGTCACCCTGCCTGCTGACCAATAGACACACTGGCCAATTTGGGAACCTGTCTCAGATGCCAGTAGACCACAGATGGCGTGCATGCGACAAGAACAAACATCTCTGAAGTGCCTAACACCCCCATCTGAAGTGAAAAATAGGCAATTTTATGCAAGAAAAAAAGACAAGGCCTAAACAGGTTGGCTGGGAGCCATCAGTGCTCTGTGAAAACACATCGACAAACCAGCCTTCAGACTTCACTTGGCAAATACCACTGCCAGCATCCAGGCAGGTGTGAAACAGTTATACAGACTTCCCTTGCATACCCAGCAGGCTCTGTGTCCTGTTTCCTCATCACAAAAAAAGGTAAATCAGAGAAGTGGGGATACAGAATTCCTTTAAATATCTGTGGGAGAAAGTAGCTCACACACAAAAAAGACTTCTTCACCAAACAGCAGTTAGTGTCTATTTTCAGGAATCTGTCCAGCCAGGGAACACGTGGCACCATGAGAGACCTGTTTCGTAAGGGGGAAGCAGCAAAGCCTGTGCAGTGCTGTTCATTATAGAAAAACATTTTGTCCTTACAGAATAAACGTGGCAGGATTGCATTTGCTGCAGTGGATTTCTTTAATTACATTGAATTTTAATACAAAAGAAATCTGGGGTTTATCTGCTCTAACCAAAAAGTTCCAGAATTTATGAACTAGATGAATATGTAGCACTCATTAGGCCAGAAAATTAAAATACAAATGCCTTTAAGGTTTTTTTTTGTTTTTTGTTTTTTTTTTTAAGAAAATTAACACAGTATAGGCCAGGCATGGTGGCTCAAGCCTGTAATCCCAAACAATTTGGGAGGCCGAGGCAGGCGTATCACTTGAGGTCAGAAGCTCGAGACCAGCCTGGCCAACGTGGTAAAACCCCATCTCTACTAAAACAAAAATTAGCCAGGCGTGGTGCGGGGCGCCTGTAATCCCAGCTACTTGGTAGGAAGGAGAATGGCTTGGACCCGGGAGACAGAGATTGTGATGAGCCAAGATAGGTTACTGCACTTCAGCCTGGGTGACAGAGCAAGACTCTGTCTCGAAGGAAAAAAAGAAAGAAAGAAAGAAAATTAACACAGTGTCAGTCAAAATTATCATAGTTTTACAGTAAAGTTACCAAATTACTTTCGTTTATCCAAGAGAAAAATGATGCAGAAGTAGTAGCCCAGAAAAATTCTGAAAAAATAAAAACGCTAACGATGCTCAACTGCTCAACCACATACAAAAATTATACAGCTCTGATAATTAAAACAGCATGGCAGTAGAACTAGAACAGACAGGCATGTCCACAGATGTGTCCATGGAAAACAATAAAACATCTGAAAACAAAACAAATACTCAAAACAAATTCATTTATTCAAACATTTATTGAGTGCCTGCTATGTATGGGCGCTGTGGATGGTTACTTGATGGCAAAATCAAAAAGTGAATGTCAGACCAAAGAGTTAAGTATTCAATAACTGGCTGTGTGGGGAAAAGATATTTTCTCACATTTTACACTCAAATACATCTCAAATACTTAATTATATACAACTCCTAGCACTACTAGAATAAAACAGGTGAATATTTACATATAATTTTATGATGGGAAATATGCAAGTTCGAAACAAGTATTGTGAAATATGTTAATTTAAATGTTAACAGGGCATAAAACTACTGACTAGCTAAGTAATGGATGGTCATGCAGTCATTAAATTGTTGATGAAGAAATGTCTTTGACATTTAAAAAGTTATAAAAATGATGTATACCTAAATATAGATATCAAAGAAGACATACACAGGAAACATCTATCCCATAAGAACATCATTACTCTTCAAACTAATCTATATAGTTAACGCATGACCTCAATCAAAGGAGGGTTTTTCATGGAGCAGAACTCTAAAATGTCTATGGAAAAGCAAAATGCAAAGAATAGGGATGATTTTAAAGAACAAGAAAAGGAGACTTAAACTACCAGACACTAAGACACAATAAAGAAATAAAGACATATTTTAAAGGCATGATGGTAGCTCATACCTGTAATCCCAGCATTTTGGGAGGCCAAGGCGGGTGGATCACTTGAGGTCAGGAGTTCGAGCCCAGCCTGGTCAACATGGTGAAACCCCATCTCTACTGAAAATACAAAAACTCAGGTGGATGTGGTGCGCACTCCTGTAATCCCAGCTACTCAGGAGGCTGAGGCATAAGAATCGCTTGAACCTGGGAGGCGGAGGTTGCAGTGAGCTGAGATTGTGCCACTGCATTCCAGCCTGGGAGACAGGGTGAGACTCCGTCTCAGAAAAAAAAAAAAAGCATGAAAGTGGGGCAAGAAAAAAGAAATATACCAGTGGAACTAAATAACCGCCACCACCCCACTCCCCCCCTCCCCTGCCACACACACAAAAAGACATAGATCTACATAGACAGAAAGTTGGTAGGACAGAATGGTACTGTGCATTGTTGGAGAAGGGAGGCACAAGCTATTACATGGTGCTAAGACAACAAGTCATCCATGAGAAAAACAAAATTAGGCAACTATACCTCATGCTGTACACAAAACTATTTTAGATGGACAGCAGGTGAAATTGTGAAAAGCAAAACTTTAAAACTTTTAACAGAGGGTATTTGATATGCCCTCAGCCTAAGGGAGAATTTCTAAAATAATACACCCAGAAACAATGCCCAAAGGAAGGATTACATTACAAGGAAACTCCTATTCAACAAAAGGCATTATTTTAAAAGTTAGCAATCAGGCCCTAAACCAGGAGAAAATATTTTTACTCATATAGACCACAAAGAATTGATATGCGGAATATATAAAGATCGCCTATAAATCAGTAAGAAAAGAAATCAACAGAAAATCACATGATTAGAAAATGTACTTCACAGAAGAAACCCAAACAGCTAAATAAACACATAAATTCTCAATCTCCCTAGTTATCAACCAAATTCTAATAAAACAACAATGAGATACTACTCACTAGTTATCAACCAAATTCTAATACAACTATAATGACATACTATCTCACACCCATCAAATTGGTAGAATTAGGACCTGAGAATGCCAAGTGATTATGAAGACATGGGGTGAGATACAACCATTCCAGAGAGCAATTTCATTCTAGTTGTTAAATTTGAAATTGTGCATACCCTAAGACCTGGTAATCTTCTGGTTGTATACCCCAGATGAACTCTGATATGTGCACTAAGGAGAAATATAAATGAATTCATATAGCAACATTTTTTAATAGTGAAAACTGCAAAACAAGTCTCTCAATAGGAAAATACATTTTAAAATTGTGACATATTTTAAAAACTGAATACCATAAAACAATTAAAATAAACGAACTAGAGCTACAAATATTAATATAAGTAAATTCCAAAAACATACAGCAAAAAGGACAGACTCAGACAATGTATACAATATAGACGGTAGTGAATACTCAGATGGCTGCTGGTCTCTCTATAGGACTAAAGAGCTTATCCCCCAGTTTCTAGGAGTGCTGCAAGTTAACAGCCCTCAGTTGAAAGTCACCTCACCAAGGTCTCATCCCTTCTTCAGGGGTAGCTTTCTTCCCACAACTGGTGAATGTGAAGCTACCAAAGCCTGGCCCCTCACCCCAGCTTGGTACCATCCTCAAGGGCTACCCCACCTTCAGCATTCCCTTCGGGATCAGCTGAGGCCTATGTTGTGATCACACCGCAGCCCAATTCCTCCCTCGGCCCAGTTGTGCTTCCTCCTATTTCACAAGTGTTAATCCTAAAATCTCCTTAACAACTTCCTACATGTTAATCTTCTTTTCTTTTCTGGATACAGAGTTTTGCTTTGTCACCCAGGCTGGAGTGCAGTGGCTCCATCTCGGCTCACTGTATCCTCCACCTCTCAGGTTCAAGCGATTCTCCCGCCTCAGCCTCCTGAGTAGCTGGGATTACAGGCACACACCACCACGCCTGGCTAATTTTTTGTATTTCAGTAGAGATGGGGTTTCACCATGTTGGCCAGGCTGGTCTGAAACTCCTGACCTCAAGTGATCCGCCCGCCTGGGCCTCCCAAAGTGCTGGAATTACAGGCATGAGGCACTGGTGGCGCCCGGCCTTAATCTTCTCAGAGTTCCATTTCCCTTGGAACCCAACTTGCAACAGATACGATGTATATCCTGTTTTAAAACATGTACCATAGGTCGGGCGCGGTGGCTGAAGCCTGTAATCCCAGCACTTTGGGAGGCCGAGGTGGGCGGATCCGAGGTCAGGAGATCGAGACATCCTGGACTCAACACAGGAAACCCCGTCTCTACTAAAAATACAAAAACTAGCAGGGCGAGGTGGTGGGCGCCTGTAGTCCCAGCTTAACTCCGGGGCTGAGCAGGAGAAGGCGTAACCCCGGGAGGCGGAGCTGCGGTGAGCTGAGATCCGGACACTGCTCCAGCCTGGGCGATAGAGTGAGACACCGTCTCAAAAAAAAAAAAAGAAACCATGTACCATAATACAATTTACGTTGTGAAACAGTATTATTTATGTTTGGGAATGCATGTGTATTTTGTAAAATTGTAAAAGCATGCACCAGAATGATGAACACCAAATTCAAGAGAGAAGTTACTTCTGGAAGGTAGAAAGGAGGACAGGCTTGTGGAAGCACATACACAATGCTTTAATAACTACATTACATTTTCATTCTTATACTGGACACTGTATACATACATATTGGTTAGAGTATTCCTTATGTTCTCTTTGTATATCCGAAATAATTCCATGACTTTTTAAAGTAACCTAAAAGGAACAGCTTGTCCTTGTATGAACCATTCTTCCCTTTTTTTCTGCTGCAACAGACAAATGGATGACATTCAAGTGGCCAACAGAGAATAATGGGTGTTCCCACATTTTGAAACAAGAACAAATTTCCTGTTGGAAATTTAAAAAAAAAAAAAAAAAAAACAGGGCTACAGAGTTCTTTTTGCTTGCTTTTTTTTAAATGTGGCAATCTTGAGAAGTATTTACAAGTTTGTAATTCTATACTGTGTACTAGCAATGATCACTTTAAACAGGCTGTTACACAGATAATATAAAATTATGCATAATTTCTACAGTAATTCCACTTCCCTTTCTTCTGCTCAAGAAATTAGTGGATTTCAAGTGACCGAGAGTGAAATTATAGTGATAACTTTGACTTTGTCAGGTTTCACACATCGTGGTGCCATGATTTGAGCCAGGGCAGTCTGACTCTGAATTTGAACAGTGTTTAATTGCCAGGAACAAACCACAGGGAAAACTTCTAAACAGAAGGATACAGAGCAAAAGGAAATGCCTAGGATTGTTCTTTCTAAATTCTCGACATTTCCCAATACAAAAAGTATTATGGTATAATTACGGTTCTATAAAACAATGTGCTCTATGTATAATACAAATACTAGCAAAATAAAGAGATTACCTGAAAATTGTAAATTGAAGGACACATTCACAAAACTGAGATACAACTGGATTTTTCCCTAAATTTGTTAGATAATTCCACAATTGTCAAATTTCACTCTGTTGAGATCTGGTCTTGGTTTCAAATTTTAAAATTTCACTGTATAATAAAATGAGTTCCATGTCCCTAGGGTTGGGCCACGGAAACAATGTTTTTCTCTGTTCCCACCCAATGTGAGCTATGTATGACAGCAACACATCACATAAAAGGATCTAGAAGCTCAAAATAAGAGGGAAAGTATGTGGGAGGCGAGCAGGATGAAAAGATTAAAATATTTTCTAACTCACTAATTTGAAGCAAACAGGTTTTGTACATATCCAAGGCACTGAGCACAAACAATTCAACCAACGTTAATTATTCAGGACTACTACTAAGAAACTAAATTTTAAGTTCTATATTTGTTTTATATAAAAAATTTATAATACGATTACAAAAGAGGAAGAAAACATAACAAATATATCAACATGGTCAGACATTGACAATAAAGGACTGTTAACTGGGAATGAAATATGTAACACTCTCTGTCAACAAAGCTTTTCATACCCTAAAGGAATTTTATACGTAATCCCTCCCTGTTAACTCATTATGTGTTTTGAGTTCCTCTTTCTCCTGACACTGTCAAAAAACCTTTTTCTTTAACGTTTTCCCAGGAATCCGTTTATTCCTAAATTTTCAGCGACATTTTAGAAAGAAATCCAAACCTCAGTTCAGGTTAACATCTATACAGGCACTCCCTCTTGTGGTACAAAGGGAAACTGCCTGTTTACTTCAGCACTCAAGCCCAAGAAATCCTTTGAATTGAAAGCACTGAAGCAGGTTCTTTACTGTCTTCATTTTATAGACCAGGAAACAACACAACTGAGGTCCAGCAACTTACTTCCTCAAGGCATCACAACCAGAGGACTGAGATTCAGCTCAGATGTCTGATATCCTTAACCCAATGCCATGCACTTTGCACCACACCTCATGACCTACAGCATCTATACACCGTGTTTTTTGTTACCAAATTTCCAAGAATACACGTAAAGCAAGTAGCAACCACATATTACTGAAAGATGCATTTAATGCAATAAGAAGAATCTAATTTTAAATTTCTACTGTTTTGATGTAGTTTCAAAGCAGCTGCTTAGCTAGTATTTTCAGTTTAATATATTCGTGATCATTAACAAAACAGCAAAGTGAATAATGGGCATAGATTGTCCTAAGGAGAATCATTTTCCACATTTATTTTCAATATTATCAAAAGTATGTAATTTTTTTTTTTTTTTTTGAGACAGAATCTTGCTCCGTTGCCCAGGCTGGAGTGCAGTGGCGCAATCTCAGCTCACTACAACTTCTGCCTCCCAGGTTCAGGCTATTCTCCTGCCTCAGCCTCCTGAGTAGCTAGGATTACAGGCGCACACCACCAAACCCGCCTAATTTTTGTGTTTTTAGTAGAGACACGGTTTCACCACATTGGCCAGGCTGGTCTGGAACTCCTGACCTCAGGTGATCCGCCCACCCTGACCTCTCAAAGTCCTGGGATTACAGGCGTGAGCCACTACGCTTGGCTGTAAACAGAATTTTGTGTGTTATGGACCCACTTGTAACCAAAAGCGCTTCTCTGAAGGACAAGACAAATAATTAGAATTTCCAAAATAATAAACTGTCATCCTTATTTACATGTTAATGTCAATGGATCTGAATAAAAGAATTTATGTGGCTGGGCGCGGTGGCTCATGCCTGTAATCCCAGCACTTTGGAAGGCCAAGGCAGGTGGATCACCTGAGGTCAGGAGTTTGAGACCAGCCTGGTCAACACGTGAAACCCCACCTCTACTAAAAATACCAAAATTAACCGAGTGTGGTGGCACACGCCTGTAATCCCAGCTACTCAGAAGGCTGAGGCAGGAGAATTGCTTGAACCCAGGAGGTGGAGTTTGCAGTGAGCCGAGATCGTGCCACTGCACTCCAGCCTGGGCAACAGGGCAAGACTCCGTCTCAGAAAAAAAAAAACAACAAGAATTTATGCTTTGTGTTAATGGCATGTCATAAAATTTCAAAACCTGCTGATTCCCAAACATCTATTTTATTTATCTTCATCATGAATTTATATGATAAAAAGTACCTCTTTTACAGGTTTTAACAGTTAAATGAGCTAATACAAGTCAAGGACTGGTTAGTCTTTTATAAAGTTGACCCTTTTTATCTTCCTTGTACCACAGAAATATAAAGATGTACTCCCATCAATGGTAAAAATACAGAGGAAAGAAGGGAAGAGAGCAAGTAGGAAAAATAATTATCGAAAGGAACTACTAAATTCTTCAGTGTGACACGTTTTCACCTGCAAGAATTCTTCCACTCTGGAAACGCCCCTAAGTGTCCCATGGTGATTCCACCTGTACAAGTGACACAGACTACAGCCCATGATGCCGCCCACCCACAGTTGGCCAAGACCTCGCTAGCTGCCCCTTTCTGCCTGACGCAGCACGTGTGTCCCCCCCAGAACTGGGCCATGGAGCAAAGAGGATCAGCTTTAAAGTCCAATCAAACATAGGCTGCATGCCCCTGATCAAACCTCCAAAGTGAATTCCTGGTCTCCTAAATCAATAAGCAAAACAAACAAATACAACCTCTGAGTATTTTCTGTTCCTCAGCTCAGTGAATTCCCCACCATCCCCACCACTTGCTGAGAAGGCCAAGGCAGAAGCTGAACTAATCCTTGACTCCTTTCTCTCCTATATTCTCCCTGTCCTGCCAGTCAAAAGGGCATTTAACATCCAGTCACTTAATATCTTGACTCTATCCTCTCTTCTTTAATCCCAATGCCACAGCTTTAGATCAAGTCCTTACCAACATCTTGCAACCTGGATAACAGCCAAGTCCCATTCATCCCTCTGAACCTGGCTCTTCCATGCCCTCCTGCAAGGCCTTCCCCAGCCCCCTCTCTGTAGATGTCCCTCCTCCCTTTTGAAGCACGTTGGACACCAGCCCCGCCCTGCCCTGCCACGATGCTTCTTTTATCGTTGCAGGTGGGTGTGTCTTTATCTTCAGGGTGCCTGAAACATGAGTGTTCCACAAATTTTTGTTGAATAAGGGATTTGCTTTTGAGGGAAGGAAAAAGAGAAAAAGTACAATTTGGTTAACTAGTTGGTACTTTATTTGGAAAAATGGCTTAATGAATTTCAGTTTAAGAATTATTTTTTCCGGCCGGGCACGGTGGCTCAAGCCTGTAATCCCAGCACTTTGGGAGGCCGAGACGGGCGGATCACGAGGTCAGGAGATCGAGACCATCCTGGCTAACATGGTGAAACCCCATCTCTACTAAAAAATACAAAAAACTAGCCAGGTGAGGTGGCGGGCGCCTGTAGTCCCAGCTACTCGGGAGGCTGAGGCAGGAGAATGGCATATAAACCCGGGAGGCGGAGCTTGTGATGAGCTGAGATCCGGCCACTGCACTCCAGCCCGGGCGACAGAGCGAGACTCCGTCTCCAAAAAAAAAAAAAGAATTATTTTTTCCAAAATAAATTTTTCCTGTTTGCATAAACTTGGGCAGAATCATGGGCAGGATGTCCTAGGGTCATTGCATTTTCATTAAAATTAAGTAAATGTCTAACTAAAAAATGCCCACTTTGACCCAAGTAAGTAAAATTCAATGTCCTATATATGGGGGGATTCAGGGGCAAAGGTGTGAGGTCACTAACCCCAGAGATAACTCATTCCTGGTCTGGTGCAGAAAATGGCTAGACCCAGCTGGGAAGTGCTCCAAGAGGGTGTCTCTCTGCTTCACTTTCCCAATCACTGCAAGGATCTTATGCTCAGATTACCCGATGTCTCTACATATATGGGAGTTGGGGTCAGGTGGGTGGACACCCAGGCCTAGAAGCAAAGGTATTTAGCCACCATCAATTTCCTTCCTGAAGAACTAAAAGGTGAAGGATAGGGCCAGGCACGGTGGCTCACACCTATAATTCCAGCACTTTGGGAGGCTGAGGAGGGCAGCTCATTTGAGGTCAGGAGTTCGAGACAAGCCTGGCTGACATGGTGAAACCCCATCTCTACTAAAAATCCAAAAAAAAAAAAAAAAAAAAATTGCCAGGCATGGTAGTGCATGCCTGTAGTCCCAGCTACTCGGGAGGTTGAGGCAGGGGAATCGCTTGAACCTGGGAGGCGGAGGTTGCAGTGGGCTGAGATCACGCCACTGTACTCCATCCAGCCTGGGCAACAGAGCGAGACTCTGTCTCAAAAAATAAAATAGGCTGGGCACAGGGGCTCACACCTGTAATCCCAGCACTTTGGGAGGCCAAGGTGGGGAAATCACCTGAGGTCAGGAGTTCGAGACCAGCCTGACCAACATGGAGAAACCTTGTCTCTACTAAAAACACAGAATTAGCTGGGCGTGGTGGCTCATGCCTTGTAATCCCAGCTACTCTCGAGGCTGAGGCAGGAGACCCACTTGAACCTGGGAGTCGGAGGTTGCGGTGAGCTCAGCTCACGCCATTGCACTTTACCTGGGCAACAAGAGTGAAACTCATCTCAAAAAAAATAAAAATAAAAATAAATAAATTAATCAATTAAATAAAAAAGTGAAGGATAACCCACCACCATAAATTTGAACTACTTTACACAAATAGAATATTAATCCAAAAAACATGTTTTCCAGTGGGGAGGGGGGTGTTAATAACTATTTAACATAAAACCAATCATTTGACAAATCATATGCAAGGGAAATACAGCTATTCCTGGTCACTAAATTCTGGGAAAAACAACTCTTTTACAATTTAATTTAAATTATTTTACAATTTAACTAATTTACAAATAACTAATTTACAATCAGAATCCAAAAGCATTTGACATCAGAACATGAATTCAGTGAACTCACAAAGTATTCGAAGCAGTATGTTCAAATGAAATCAGTTATATAGTCAATTCCATTGATATGGTCATCGTTTTTTGTTTTGTATTTTTGTTTTTTTGTTTCTTTTTTTGTTTCTTTTTTTTTTTGAGATGTGGAGTCTCACTTCTGTTTACCCAGGCTCAGGCTGGAGTGCAGTGGCGTGATCTCAGCTCACTGCAAGCTCGGCCTTCCGGGCTCACGCCATTCTCCTGCCTCTACAGGCGCCTGCCACTATGCCCGCCACCACGCTCGTCTAATTTTTTGTACTTTCAGTAGGGACAGGGTTTCACCGTGTTAGCCAAGATGGTCTCGATCTCCTGACCTCGTGATCTGCCCGCCATGGCCTCCCAAAGTGCTGGGATTACAGGAATGAGCCACCGCGCCTGGCCTGAATGGTCATCTTAAAGAGAATTTGAAATTTTGAATGGCCACCCACATTTAGTGGCTTTCTTGAGGTATAATTTGCATGTCATGAAAATTATCCATTTTAAGCATACAATTCCACACATTTTCATACAATTTATACACAACTATCACCAGGAACATTTCCATCACCCAAACTGTTCTGCTGTGCCTGTTTAAAACCAGTCTCCATGCTGCCACCCCACACCCAGGCAAAGCACTGATCTGATCTAAGGTTTGCCTGTTCTAAAAGTTTCATATCATGGTATCATACAAGACAGAGCCCTTTCACTTGGCATGTTTCTGAGGTTCAACCATATTGTAGTATGTACCTCTGGCATGAATCAGAATTTTATTCCTTTTCATGGCTGATATGGACATACCAAATTTTGTTTATCTATTCACCAGTTGATGGATTTGGACTGTTTCCAGTTTTTGTCTACTGTGAATAATGGTAGTATGAACATCTGTTTGCTTTTTGAATGGGCATAGTTTTTACAACTTTACTGAGTTACTGTTGATATACAATAAATTGCACATATTTAAAGATACAATTTGATGAGTTTTGACATACCTATATACCCATGAAATCATCATGCATAATCAAATAATGAATATATACATCACCCCCAAATGTTTCATTGTGCTCTTTCCTTTAGAATCTCTTTCTCCCTCCTCTCCCAAGCCATCCTCTGATCTGCAGGCACTGATCTACTGTCACTACAGATTAGCTTGCATTTTCTAGAATTTCACCTAAAGGGAATCAGTATGCTATTTTGTAGAGAAAGGTGTCTGGCTTCTTTCACACAGCATACTATTATTTTGCAATGCATACATGTCACTGTATCTATCAACAGTCCATTCCTTTTCATTACTGAGTATTATTCCACTTCACAGATATACCACAATTTACTTATCCATTCATCTGCTGACAGACACATAAATTAGTTCCAGTTTTCAATCACAGCTAAAGCTGCTATTTTAACCACATCAGACCAGTTTGGTTCCTCTCTTCTGTAACAAAGTTGTGAGTTGTTTTTCAGTTGCCATGGGCCCCCAGGTTGAACATCATGTAACCTAAGCATGTCCAGATGAACCAAGCATGCAACTAGGGGCAACCTAAATATTCCAACCAAGGAGAGGGAATTGAATTAAGAAGTGGAGGCCAGGTGTGGTGGCTCATGCCTGTAATCCCAGAACTTTGGGAGGCTGAGGTGGGCAGATCACCTGAGGTCAGGAGTTCCAGACCAGCCTGGCCAACATGGCACAACCCCATCTTTCCTAAAAACACAAATACTGGGCATGGTGGCAGGCGCCTGTAATCCCAGCTACTTGGGAGGAGGCAGAGGTTGCAGTGAGCTGAGATCACGCCACTGCACTCCAGCCCGGGCGACAAGAGTGAGACTCCATCTCAAAACAAAACAAATCAAAAAAGTGGTTATGGCATGACAGGATCCAGAATCCAATCAGATCAAGCTCTGGCACAGCCCCATGGCAGAAGTCAGTCAGAAAACACCCCCCAGCACCACTTCATCAGAAGATCCAATTGTATCACATCCTATTACCCTATGCCTATAAAACTCTACCCAACTACCAGCTCCAAGAGGCAGATTTGGGTGCTTCTTCCTGGCTCCTTGCCAGCCCAGTTATGATAAAGCTTCTTTTTCCTCAAAAGCCAGTGCCATGGTATTGGCCTCTATGTGCCTTGGGCAGCAGGCCCATTGCTTGCTTGCTGGGTGACACTGTGAACATTGTATACCAACTTGGCCTGGACACATGCTGTCATTTTTCCTGACAGCATACTTGGAAACAGAATTGCTGAGTTACACATTAAGTGTATGCTGAACTTTTTAAGAAACCGCCAAACTGTTTTCCATCATGGCCATACTGTTTTATATTCCCACCAGCAATATGAGAGAATTCTGGTTTCCGCATATCCTTGTCAACACTTGGATTGTCAATCTTCTTGATTTTAGCCATTCTGGTGGTTGTTGTTATGGCTTTAATTTGCATTTCCCTAATGAGTGAGTGGCTGCTTAGTTTAGTGGTCAGCCAGTGGATTTGGGCAGAGACTGAGCCCAGCCACCTTGCACCGGTAAGGCTTCCACCATCTGCAGATCGAACAGTCTGTGCATGAAAGGCAGCATTCAAGGTTGTACCCAGATCTCAAGTCTCTTCTGGCTTTCACTTTTTGCTGGGCTCGACTGAGTATCCCCTGGGCATGCAAAGTTTAGCTGTCTGCTACAGATGGCTGGAGAGCCATGTTAGCCCTGTATAGGTCTCTCATTTCTAGGATCTCCTTGTTAAATTTCTGGATGGGTGGCCTCAAACTAGCAAACTTCAAACTCAAAGTAGCAAAGCTGTGGGTTTTTCATTATTCACTGATTATGCCACTTTCAAGCCAGCAACGCTGTGATTTCTTTTTTTTTTTTTTTTTTTTTTGAGACAGAGTCTCGCTCTGTTGCCCAGGCTGGAGTACAGTGGCGTGATCTCGGCTCACTGCAAGCTCTGCCTCCCGGGTTCACACCATCCTCCTGCCTCAGCCTCCTGAGTAGCTGGGGCTACAGGTGCCTGCCACCATGCCCGGCTGATTTTTTATATTTTTAGTAGAGATCGGGTTTCACCATGTTAGCCAGGATGGTCTTGATCTCCTGACCTTGTGATCCGCCCACCTCAGCCTCCCAAAGTGCTGGGATTACAGGCTTGAGCCATCGCGCCCAGCTGAATGCTGTGATTTCTTAACCACAACCTTTACCCATACTTCAAATTGAGTCTCTCATGTCTGGTAAAACAGCAGCTCGACAACTGAGATAGTGGGCAAGGAGACAGAAGAAGCCCCCCATGCGAGAAGGCCACAACCCCTATTCTTCATATCCAAAGATTCAGTGTATCAATAATGCTTCTCAATTTATTATCTGCCTTTTTGGTAGGTTTCCAGGGCCCAGAAACGACCATTTTGGACAATCTCGCCCAGTTTTATGCTTGTTTTATTCAGAAAGAGAATCGCCTCTTCACATCACCATTAAGGGAAGTGATCTTGGCTACTCATTTTTGATTTCTCAATTTTTCACAGCATAAAGTATGATGACAATACAAAAATGAAGCATGACTATAATTCAACTCCAAGTATCAAATATAGAAATGCTTTCAAAGTCTTGATAGAAAATTTATCATCAGAACGTGAATATTTTCTATTAAGAGAGTGGCTCTTCCACATAGTAACAGCAAGATAACATTATATTAAAGTACCAAAATAGCCAGTTGAGTAACTTTGAGACTCCTCCTAGAAGATGAACTGATTGATTGCTTGGACCTCAGCTGTGGCTTCACCGCAGAACTCTGTGAGATCACCCAAACACAATCGATTCTGTGGTGTATTAACAAAGTCTGACATAGGCAAAAAGCAAATTCTTGCAGTTCTATTAGTAAGATTATGTATTACAAATATTCTCAGCCCAGATTTTGTTACGTTATACTTTCTCCAGTTATTTCACATGCTATTGCAAAATCCTCAAGTATAATTTAGTTTTAACATCATTACTTCCTATTTATATAATACAATGCTTTATAGTTGACTAAGCCCCTTCACCTACCAGTTCATCTGATCCTCATAAAAACCTCCTATGGCAGGTAGAGCAAATATTATCCTCATTTTATACCTGCTGGAACTGAACACAGAGGGATTAAGTGTTCCACAGAGCTAGGAAATCAGATCTAAAATCCAGGTATTCTGGCAATATTTCATTTTTTGTGACCTTGGGTATTGTCTCTGCCTCAATATCTTCAAATGTTTCAACAACTTCCTCAAAAGTAAGGAAAAGGAATTACACACCAAACATCAGCTTTTTCAACATTTTCAGTTGAGGAGAACTAGTCTTAACATTTGTTACCTTAAAATTTTTAATTCCCGGAATGTGAATGTAGACACTGAGCAAGCAGCAGCCAAATTTCATAACAATTGCAAAAGCCACCTTTAACATACTCAGTGCCAACCTCTACATTCTCTCTCTTTCTCTCTCTCCCCCGACCCCTCCCACCCCTCCGCCTCTTCCACAACACAATTCTATGAAATCATCTTAGGAGGGAAGCACTACACCTCCACACTTAACACAGCAGGCAGTGGTCTTAAATATCATAAATCTGGTAGGCCACGAAATCTCTCTAACACATGCATTGGGAGAAACATGTAATTTCTCTCATCTTAAAAAACCAAAACCAAAACTTTCCTTGACTCTTCTGGACTTCACAAGTTACTCAAAAGAGAGTCTGTCTGTAACTCACTCTTCAATCCAGTTCCTCCAATTCTCCCTGGAATCTGCTCCACCCTGGCTTTTGTCTCTACCATTTCACCGAAACCACTCGCCAAGATCACTAACATCCTCCTCACCACTAAATCTTCTGATCAGTTTTCAGCTGGCATCTTACCTAACCCATCTGCAGCATCTGACAAGGTGGGTTATTACTGCTTCCCTTGGTGTCTAGAGTATCACGACCTACACCTTCCCGTCTGTTCCTCAGTCTGCCGTGCTGACTCCATGGGACCAGGAGAGGCCTCAGACCACTCTTCTCACTCTCTTGGTGGCCTCAATCCTTCTTATGACTTTGAACAACAGTTCAATGCTAATGACTCCAAATTTGCCTTTTGAATCCTGACCTCCCACTGAAGTCCAGACTCTGCCTACATGACCTTTCTGCTTAGATGTCTAAAGAGGAATCTCAAATTTAATGTGTTTAAAACTGAGCTCCTAGTGCTGCCTCCAATCAGTCCCTCCACAATCCACACCCCCCTCATCTCAGCAAAGGCACCTCTACTCTCAGTCGTTCAAGCTGAAAACTGTGGAGTCTTCCCTGACACCCCTTTTTGTCTCTCATCCATATTTAATTTCACAACAACATAAAACTAGAATTCCATCATTTCTCATCACATCCCTTACTTATGGTCTCAGGCACCATCATCTCTCAGCTGGGTCACTGCAGCAGCCTCATTGGGTCTCTCTGCTTTTATCCTTGCAAACACCCCCACCCCCAGCCCAGAGTATTCAAATCACATTAGCTTCAATAGAAAGATCATGTGGCTTCTCTCCTTAAAATCCACCAATTCTTTTTCAGCTCACTGGAAGCCAAAACCCATACAATAACCACTGCTCACACGGTTAGGGGAAGGGGATCCCAATCCAGACCCCAAGAGAGGATTCTTGTATCTCATGCAAGAAAGAATTTGAGGCAAGTCCATAAAGTGAAAGTAAGTTCATTCGGAAAGTAAAAGAACGGCTACTCTATAGACAGAGCAGCCCTGAGTGTGGCTGGTTGCCCATTTATATGGTTATTTCTTGATTATATGCTAAACAACGGGTGGATTATTTATGCCTCCCCTTTTTATGGGGTACCAACCTGTCCTTGTCATGGCATTTGTAAACTGTCATGGTGTTGGTGGGAGTGTAGCAATGAATGAGGACGACCGGAGGTCACTCTCGTCACCCACTGTCGTCGCCATCTTAGTTTTGGTGGGTTTTGGCCGGCTTCTTTACTGCAACCTTTTTTATTAGCAAGGTCTTTATGACTTGTATCTTGTGCTGACGTCCTATCTCATCCTGTGACTTAGAACGCCTAAGTGTTTGGGAATGCAGCCCAGGAGGTCTCAGCCTTATTTTACCCAGCCCCTACTCAAGATGGCGCTGCTCTGGTTTAAATGCCTCTGACAACATGATGTGACCATCCATATCCTCTCATCTTTTTTTTTTGAGACAGTCTTACCCTGTCACCAGGCTAGAGTGCAGTGGCACTATCTCGGCTCACAGCAACCTCCGCCTCCCGGGTTCAAGCGATTCCCCTGCCTCAGCCTCCTGAGTAGCTGGGACTACAGGCGCCCACCACCACACCCGGCTAATTTTTTGTATTTTAGTAGATATGGGGTTTCACCGCCTTGGCCAGAATGGTCTCGATCTCCTGACCTCGTGATCCACCCAGACTCAGCCTCCCAAAGTGCTGGGATTACAGCCCCTTCACCCACTCCACTCCATTCACTAGCCTCCTTCTACTTTCAAACAAGCCAGGCATGCTTCTGCCTCAAGGTCTTTGCATTTGCTATCCTCTCTGCCTACAATACTCTTCCCCCAAACACCCACAGGCTCTTTCCATCAACTTCTTCACATCTTCTCACTGAGGCCTTCCCTGAACACCTTCTTTACCAGTGAACTCTTCAGCCCTTACCCTTGCCTGCCTTATATTTCTCCAACGCACTCATTGCCTTCTTTTTTATTGTACTTATTGTACATATTGTACATATTGTACTTTTTATTGTACATATTGTACTTTTTTATTTGTTCTTAGTCTGTGTCTTCCTGCTAGAATGTTACCTCCATGAAGGCAGAGAGTTTAGTTCATTTTGTTCACTACTGTATCACCAGTACCTACAATACTGTCTGACACATGGTAGGTAGTCAATAAATATTTGGTGAATCAAAGAATCACATTCTTAAAACAATACAAATATATATGAATTGATCCATATGGGGACCAGAAAGTTCAAGAGCTACAGAATGCTAGGTACTGGATGACTAAGAATGTTGATTGCATGTGATGATATAGATCAGTTCTATCCAAAAGAAACATAAGGCAAGCTACAAGTAATTTTAAATTTTCTAGCAGTCACATAAAAAAGTAAATGAAAACAAGTGATATTAATTTTAGTATGTTTTAATTCAATATATCCAAAATATTATAATTTCAATATAAAACCTAGTATTTTAACCTTTTTTTATATTATTTTTTTGAAATACGGTAATTTCTGCAGAGCACATTTCCATTAGCACTACTTATATTTCAAACGTCTGATAGCTACATGTGGCATGCGGCCAGTTGCTACCATATTGGATAACACAGATTTGGACCAAAATTAAACAATCCCACTGCCATCGGGAATATCTTGCAGATTTATTCATTGTTTTTAGTTTAAGATTACCAAACAAGGCCCTGGTACAACTTCATGGTTTACTAGTTTTGTCAAAACAGTTTCAAAGGATATAGTACGAGGAATGATAGCTCTTGTTCTGAGAAACCGTTTGTTTTCAAGGTAACTGACTCAACACTTAAAACACTTTAAACTTCATTCAGGTGTTTTGATTAGAAAGAATGAAAGCCATTCTTCCCTAGTCTGTTTGAGAAACAAAGCTAAATCCAGAGAGATTCTGTGATCTTATCTACATTAGTATCAGAAAAATCATTATTTTCAAATAGAAACAACTATTAAAATTATATTTCCACTAAACCAGTATTTATTTCAAATTAACCAAAATGCATCCTGCATTCAAAGATAATTTTATATACAGTTGCATTTTAAAATGTATTAACAGTTGTTTTACCATATATTTTATAATGTAACTAAAAGTTGAAATAAAGCAGCTAAAGGAGAATGCTTTTAAATTTTTTTTTTTTTTTTTTTTGAGACATGAGCCTCTCCTGTCACCCAGGCTGGAGTGTCATGGTCCCCAGTCAGTCTCAGGCTCACTGGCAACACCTTCCGCCTCCCGTCGTGTTCATAGCGATCAAGCGATTCTCCTGCCTCAGCCTCTGGAGTAGCTGGGATTACGGGCACCCGCCACCACGACTGGCTAATTTTTGCATTTTTAGTCGAGATGGGATTTCACCATGTTGGCCAGGCTCGTCTCAAACTCCTGGCCTCAGGTGATCCACCCGCCTCAGCCTCCCAAAGTGATGGGGATTACAGGCATGAGCCACTGCGTCTGGCCTAAATTTTTAATATACGTATTTAAGTCCTATGTTTCTTGAATGCTAAAGTGTTATGTATGGAGAATGTGTTCATTAACTCTTTTCTATCATCGGGGATTAATTTCTTCCAGAATCCCATTATTTACAAATATTCACTTATTAAAATCATCATAGCATTATTCAACAACAAAATTTAAAGAACCCAATTAAAGTTGATAGTATTTTAAAACTTTAAACTTTTTTAAAAAGCAGGGAAACAAACAGAAACATCTACTTACTCAGCTGTTACAGGGTCTTATCAATCATCTCTGGTAAATTAGCAGGTCTGAGCTCAGATCAGCAAGGCAGAGAAACTCCAGGTGGTAAATTATCCCAACTCTTCTAACTCGTAAAAGCATTAATAAAATGCCTGCGTAAGAAAGAAACCTGAAGTTACAACCAAGACAGAACTTTCTCGAGTGGACTGTCTTGATAGGGAATAAACCTCTGTTTCCTCTTTTCTTTCCTTGAGAGCTTAGAACAAGTTAATTCATGGCCTTGGAGTAGCAGGTGGCCTGATACAGCAATACTTGGTATTACAACTGCCTTTCTGTTTTAAGAAATCTCTGGGGAGAAGCCTAAATTGGTGCAATAAAATATCCACCCAGTACTAGAACTTGCTCCCCTTTTTTTTCTTTTTGAGACTGAGTCTCGTACTGTCACCCAGGCTGGAGTGCAACAGCATAGTCTCAGCTCACTGCAATCTCCACCTCCCAGGTTCAAGTGATTCTCCTGCCTCAGTCTCCCAAGTAGCTAGGATTACAGGCTCCCACTACTGCACCAGGCTAATTTTTATATTTTTAGTAGAGAAGGGGTTTTGCCATGTTGGTCAGGCTGGTCTTAAACTCCTGACCTCACGTGATCCACCCGCCTCGGCCTCCCAAAGTGCTGGGATTACAGGTGTGAGCCACCGCACCTGGCCTTTATTATTTTTGAGAGAGGGTCTGGCTCTGTCACACAGGCTGGAGTGCAGTGATGAGATCTCAGCTCACTGCAGCCTCTGCCTCCCAGGCTCAAGTGATCCTCCCATCTTAGCCCCTTGAGTAGCTGGGACCACAGGTGCACACCACCACACCTGGCTAATTTTTTGTATTTTTGGTAGAGACAGGGGTTTCAACCGTGTTGCCCAGGCTGGTCTCAAATTCCTGAGCTCAAGTGATCTGCCAGCCTCAGCCTCCCAAAGTGCTGGGATTACAGATGTGAGCCACCGCACCTGGCCATAATGAGTTTTCTTAACAGATTCTGTCTCCTAATATTGATTCATGGGTATTTTTTCCTAGAAAAAAAATTTAATAAGGTCTCATTATTTTTACTTTTCACAAGGTTGCCACAATCTTTTTCAAAGTTTCATTTTATGTTAAATAATCTGAAATCACTGACACCTTCAGCTGATTCTTCTCGACTGACATTATTTTTAACAAGAAAATGGAGAATGTGTTCATTAACTCTTTTCTATCATTGGGGATTAATTTCTGCTTATGGAAGTAAGAAACCTGGTTAAGTGCAAAGCAAATTCTGCTAAAGAGAGGATATCCTCACTTCCGTTTCTATATCAAAATTATACATATCTTAGACTAAGTATTTTCACAGGTATTATCTTTTTGCCTAAATTGGTGGGTTTTTCCCCTACTTTTGCCCCTCCGATCCATTCACCAGGACATACTTCATTATGGGTTGTATGTTTTTCTCCAATGCAAATCTCACCATGTCACTTCCCAACTAAAACAGTTTTCAATGTTTCCCAATGCTCTTAGACATGATATCCCATAAGCTATAACATGGAGGCTTCCAAAGCCCTGCATGACCTGCTCCCTTCCCACCTCTCAGGCCACCCTGGCCTTCTCTCAAATCCCCAAAAGCACTAGCTTCTCTCTTGCCTGCCCCAGGGCCTTTGCAAGGTCTGTTCCCTTTGCTGGGATGCTCTTCTTTTCAGCTATGGTCATCTTTCACATCTGAGAGACCTTTGTATGCCTCCCCATCTAAGTCACACCATGCTACTCTCCTTCTCTTCCTCTCAAAAGCACCCTGTACTCTTCCTGCAAAGCGCTCATCCAAACCTGTATTTGTGTGTTTTTAGAAAGCCTATCTCCACCAGACTGTGACAACTTCATGAGGGTGTAGAGCTCGTGCCCGTTTGATTAGTCCCTTAACCACCACTGTTCCCAGCACCTAAGCTCGGTCCTTGGCACCTTGTGAACCTACAATAAGTATTTGTTAAGTGAATGAATAAAAGACTGAGAGGCGGGGGCAGGTGGCAAGGACAACCTAGTTATTTCGGTCCATTGTTATCTATGATCCTAAATCCAACTACATCATCAGCTTTTCCCTCTACACAGGATGATCCCCATCACTGTAGAAGGTCTGTGGTTTTTAGGAAAGGAGGAAAGGAGGGAGGGAGGGAGGCCTTCTTGTCTACTGGCCTTTCCTCTTGACCCCACAGTCCCACGAATTAACTCCCCATTTCTCTAATCCAATTTTATAAGAATACTCAAAAGAGCTGACTCCATCTGCTGTCTCCAATTCTTTCTTCCTATTCCCATCAGGCTTTGTCCCCACTGCTCCCCTAAAACTGCTATTGTTAAAGCCAGCAATGTCTTCAACTGTGAAATACCCAAAAGCCAGGTACAGGGAGAGGTGCTTTAAAGGAATTATCTCATCCATTTACTTATTTCTTTTTAAAAACTTTTAAAATTGAATTTTAAAAAGATGGAATGCTTCACAAATATGCATACCATCCTAGTCCAGGGGCCATACCATTCCTCCCTGTATCACTTCAATTTTAGCATATGTGCTGCCAAAGCGAGCATTTTTTATTTCTTTTTAGACAGGGTCTCACTCTGTCATCCAGGCTGGAGTGCAGTGGGGCAATCATAACTCACTGCAGTCTCAAACTCCTGGAGCAAGTGATCCTCCCACCTCAGCCTCCTGAGTTGCCGAGGCCACAGGCACATGGCACCACATCCAGCTTTTTTTTTTTTTTTTTTTTGGAAAGGGGTCTTTCTTGCTTAGGCTGGTCATCCAATTAAACAGTTCATAGGCTGGACATGGTGGCTCACGCCTGTAATGCAAGCACTTTGAGAGGTCAAGGCAGGAGGATTGCTTGAGTCCAAGAGTTTGATACCAACCTGGGCAACACAGCAAGACTCCTTCTCTACAAAAAAATAAAAAATTAGGCCGGGCACGGTGGCTCAAGCCTGTAATCCCAGCACTGTGGNTAAATAAATAAAATAAAATAAAATAAAAAATTAGCTGGGTGTGGTGGTGAAAATGCCTATGATCCTAGCTACTTGGGAGGCTGAGACAGGAGAACTGCTTGAGTCCAAGAGGTCAAGGTTGCAGTGAGTTGTGATCATGCCAATGCCCTCCAACTTGGCAACAGAGCTAGACCCTGTCTCAGCAAAAATTTTTTAAAATAAATAAACAGTTCATCACCACCACCTGATGAGGTAGGTACCATTGTTATCCCCAGAGAGAGGTTAACTGAATTCATTCAAGACTACTTGGACAAAAAAGCAGCAGAAACCATTTTCACTCAATCTAATGTTCACTGTTTAGTCTTCCTCTTACTGGACCTGCCAGCGGCACAGACAGAGCTGATCACTCTCCTCTTTCTTTAAACACTTTCTTTGCTTGGTTACCAGGACACCGCAACCTACTGACTCTCCTCCTCCTTCACTGGCCATTCTTTAAACCACTTCTCATTATCCAGTCTCTCAATGCCAGAGGGACCCGGGACTCTCAGTTCTCGAACTTTCCTATCTACACTCCCTCCTCCTGGTCATCTCAGTGGGTCTCATCACCTTAAATAAGAGCGTGAACCTCTTCCCTGAACTCAAGGCTCATATTTTCAGGCTTCTCCTTGACATCTCCACCTGCATGTCTAATAGACATTCCCCTCTTAACATCATGCCACGCCAAACTCCTGATGCTCCCCTAGGGCCCCCACGCCTGAAGCTCCTACAGGCTTGCTCATCTTAGGCAAGGATAACTCCATCCTCCAAGTCATCTTGGCCTTTTCTCTTTCCCTCACACCCTCTACCCAGTTCATGAGCAAACCCTGCTGGCTCCATCTTACAACTACATCTGAATTCTAAGTACTTCTCCCTGCTCCCACCACTGCCATCAGAGCCTCCCTCGTCTCCATGGATGACTATAGTAGCCTGGGAGCTGATGCGTCCCTTGCCTTACTTGCCTGCTGGGAACAGAAAATGCACTACTATGACCACACTGAAGTCTTTCAGTTGAGACTGTCAGAGTAAAGATGAATTGTTTGTTACACTTGTCCCTCATATATTTCAGGAAAAAGTTGTTTCTTCCATGTTACATTAGTTCTTAAGATTTAAATTGCTTTCTATTATGAAAACCTGTATTAACAAATGCAAGGTCACTGAAATAATATTCTATTGTTGCCCTTGACTCTGAAATGAATTAGAGTTCTGTGTGGGCAAAAATATTAGCCCAGCTCTTAAAGATCCACAGAAAATGTTGTCTGCTTTCTTCAAAGCTTAAAAGTGTCCCATTAATCATCAAAATAAGATATCTCCACTGCAGGCATTTATTTGTTACTTGAAGATGAACAGAACAGAATCAGCACCTATACAAAAACCACACTGACAATATCTAATATTTTAGAGAAAATGAAATCGGATGGTCCTCTTAACAATCGTGGCATTTTCTAAACTCCCCGCCTCCTTTGTTTTGTTTAGTCAGGGTCTTGCTCTGTCACCCAACTGGAGTGCAGTGGTACCCGCATGGCTCACTGCAGCCTTCAACTCCTGGACTTAAATGACCCTACTGCCTCAGCCTCCTGAGTAGCTAGGACTACAGGCACACACCAACATACCCAGGTTTTTTTGTTTTTGTTTTTGTTTTTTGTCGAGAAGGGGTCTCACTCTGTTGCCCAGGCTGGTCTTGAATTCTGACCTCAAACCATCCTCCAGCCTCAGCCTCCCAAAGTAATGGGATTACAGGTCTGAGCCACTGAACCAGGCCTATACTCCTTTCTTTTACTACAGTCCCCAAAAAGCAGAGGCCCTGGATTCAGTGCCTCTAAAACTCCCTTCTGCTAGTTAGGCTCCAGGGCTCAGCATATGTACTTCCCAAGTCATTTTTTTCTTTGATCTCCTTAGACTCTCTGCCTCCTAGAGAATCTAATCCACATGAACTGCGCTCCTGGGTCTTTTACATAACTGTGGTTTTTCACAAGGTTCTTTAAACAAAGGTCCACGTGATAGATTTCTGCTCAAGCTTAGTTCCAGGAAACGTTTGGTTTCTGCAGATGTTTACATGCTTCCGGCTGTCAGCACATGAAAACAATATAATTCTGTTTCTTTTCCTCACTTTAGCAACTAGAGAGCATAAAATCAAACATATTGTTCAAATCTGTTCATCACTGGTATATGGAAATACTTAATCCTTAAAACTTTTTTTTAGGTGAGGTTGGTTTTATTTTTTATTATTTTGCCTTTTGACCTAAATGTGGTAAGTGGTTTCAGAAACATGAAAAGCTATAAAATGTAAAATATACAAGACAAGAATAAAAGAGAAAAAAGGCTGGGTACAGTGGCTCAGTGCCCGTAATCCCAGCACTTTGAGAGGCTGAGGCAGGAGGACTGCTTGAACCCAGGAGTTCGAGATCAGCCTAGGCAACAGAGTGAGACCCTGTTTCTACAAAAAAAAAAATAGCCAGGTGTGGTAACGTGTGCCTATAGTCCTAGCTAACTGGGAGGCTGAAGCCAGAGGTTACTGTGAGCTGTGATTACATCACTACCCTCCCACAGTTACAGTTAGAGAGAGAGCCATCTCTAACAATGAAAGAAAAAAATGGAAAAAGAGAAAAAAGCACAGTGGTGGTTTTCCAATGAGAAGGCATGAACACCCAGAATCAGATTGTCATCAAAAACAAACTCTCTTCATAAGCAAAGTTAAAAGTCCTC
>NW_016814509.1:931643-994437 GCF_001698545.2 Rhinopithecus bieti | reverse complement strand
AGAGGGAATTTCACTCTTGTTGCCCAGGCTGGAGTGCAATGGCACGATCTTGGCTCACCACAACCTCTGCCTCCCAGGTTGAAGCAATTCTCCTGCCTCAGCCTCCCGAGTAGCTGGGATTACAGGCATGTGCCACCATACTCAGTTAATTTTTTGTATTTTTAGTGGAGACAGGGTTTCTCCATGTTGGTCAGGCTGGTCTTGAACCCCCGACCTCAGGTGATCTGCCTGCCTCAGCCTCCCAAAGTGCTGGGATTACAGACATGAGCCACCGCACCCAGCCTCCGCCCTCTTTGTTTAAACCCTGTTCACTAGTTCGAGTAAAATAATCAGACGTGTTTTTGGTTAAATTTCCCTAGCAACACTTAAAAGTTTGAAATTTTTTACAATCAACTTCAGTAAGGCTTCTTTAAACATTATTTTGAAAATTAAAAATATTTTAGAAAAGCAAGCTAAACTGGTTGTATGACAGGTGTACATTCTAAGTCATTTCATTTGGTGAGCAGTCCAGATTACATATGTGTACATTATAACAATCAGCTAAGGACTGACTGCTTTTAGCTCCCTCACCCCTTCTCACCTCTGAGGTTCAGTAATAAATGGCTCCTAATAATAACTATCAATCAAAATCTTAAAGGTATTCACTCATTATACTGTATTTACACCCCCCCTTAAAATGCAAAAATTATATATTTATTAATATAAAAATCTAGACAAGAAAATAAGCAGACTAGCCAGATAAAACTAGAGCCTTCAAAAATTATACAAAGCATACAAATATGCGGGCCAAATGGTTACTTAAAGTGAGCCATAAAGTTGGCCCTACACTCTCTAGTAGACAAAGCAGAAAGGGAAAAATGATCAGTTACAAACCAGACATGATCAGAGAGTAAATTTCAGGAGAAACTTAACTTATCCTGGTACTCAAATCTAAGAAATATTTCTCTAGTGGATCATTCTGTACATAATACACGGGGGTCTTCAATACTGTCCCTGAAAGATATGCTGATTCTTACTGCATAGAGCATATATAGTAAAAACATTAACGCTCTCTGATAATGTGGATAAATTTTTAAAATAAAGCCGAGAAAGTCTGTTCAACAGAACTTTCTGTAATGATGAAGATGCTCCGTATCTACAATGTCAAATATAGTAGCCATTAGCCACATGTGGTGAGTGAGCAGTTGAATTCTGGCTGGTATGACTAAGAAACTGAATTGTAATTATATTTCATCTTAATAGCCATATTACAGCAACACATATCTACCCACTGGACAGTACAGGTCTAAAATATTAGTTATCAAACTTTTTTTTTTTAGCAGCAGAACCATTTTGGAGTTGGCAAACACATACAGAATCTAACACATTAAAAAAGATAGTATAGAGAAAATACTTTTTTTTTTTTTTTTTTTTTTGAGGCAGAGTCTCGCTCTGCCCCCAGGCTGGAGTGCAGTGGCCGGATCTCAGCTCACTGCAAGCTCCGCCTCCCGGGTTCACGCCATTCTCCTGCCTCAGCCTCCCGAGTAGCTGGGACTACAGGCGCCCGCCACCTCGCCCGGCTAGTTTTTTTGTATTTTTAGTAGAGACGGGGTTTCACCGTGTTAGCCAGGATGGTTTCGATCTCCTGACCTCGTGATTCGCCCATCTCGGCCTCCCAAAGTGCTGGGATTACAGGCTTGAGCCACCGCGCCCGGCCAGTATATATACTTGTAAGTTCAATCTGAAATCTTTATAGTCATGAAGACATGAGCATTATATAGTCATGAAGACAAGACATATAGCTCATGAAAACATGAGCATTCCAACAGATAAATACTAGAAATTGAGGATGTTAAGTGAGAGTTATAAAGTTAGATCAGTCCCAGGAAACACTTTTATTTCTGTATTTTGTTTGGATGCACTGTAATGCCCACGTGGGACTTTTAATTACACATTCTGAGCTACCCAATTACCAAGGCCACACCCAGCAGCCATCGACTCGGGAAACACAGAAGAAAACACAGCACGCCAAAAGGGCAGTTTCAGGTGTTTCTCTTCGTGGAACGAGTCCCCACAGGAGCCCACATGGCCATCCAGGAGCTGTTCTCTCTGGCATCCAGGTGACAGCTCAGGGGCAAGGAAATGAAAATCACAAGGGTGGGCCAGGCACAGTGGCTCACGCCTGAATCTCAGCACTCTGGGAGGCCAAGGTGAGTGGATCACTTGAGGTCAGGAGTTTGAGATTAGCCTGGCCAACACGGTGCAAATAAATATACAAAACACAAGAATAGCCAGGTGTGGTGGCAGACACCTGCAGTCCCAGCTACGTAGGATGCTGAGGGAAGAGAATCACTTGAACCCGGGAGATGGGGTTTGCAGTGAGCCAAGATTGCACCATTGTACTCCAGCCTGGGCGACAAGAAAGTCTGTCTCAAAAAAAAAAAATACAATAAAACAAAATAAAATCACAAGGGTGGTGCACAGACATGCTGGCTTAGAAACTTTGTGCCCCAAGCAGAAACCAAATATCAAATAACGGTGCTAGTCACAGCGTCCAGGGTTCCCACAAAGGACATACCCACTTCTGAAAAGTCAGTACTTCTGAGGAAGCTACAGCTTCTAATCAGGAATTTAGAGTTCACTTAACAGTTCCTCCCAGTCCAGATACATTTACCAAACAGAGGTCACTTTCACCACAGCAATGTTGCCTGGTAACATGGTGAACATTCTCCTTTTACCAGGGGTTCAGGAGAACTGAGTAGAGAGTTAATCTAAGGTCAGATTTGTCCTTCAAAAATGAAAAAATGGTTGTGTTAATTCTTTAGCAGTCTTCATGATTAAAAAAAAAAAAAAAAAAAAAGAATCCCACGTATCAGGAAAAGAACTTGCTTAACTTAAAACAAAACAAAACCCTACAACAAAATCACACTTAATGGTTAAATAATGGGAGTATTTCCTTCAAAAGCTAGGAAATGCAAGAAGGATGACTACAATCATCACTTTTACTTAATAACAGAGGATTTAATCAATGTTAATAAAAAAGACAGAAAGGAAATATAAAATTTAAGTGAAGTAACAAAATTGTCTTCCTCTCCAAGTAATCATTATCTATATAGAGAATTATGAAGGAAAACCATTAAAACTAATAAAAAAGAAGTTCATCAATGTTGTTAAGTATAAGGTCAATATACAAAATTAATACAATTCCTATAAGCCACAACATCACATTGTAATTTTAATAAGAAATGCTACCTACCATTTAAAGCAGCAACTAAAGCTATATACTTTCTAATAATTAGTCTAACAAAAAAATCTCCAAGAGCTTTATAGAGAACATTATAAAACCAAGTAAGTTGAGAAATACACTGTATTTGTGGATCAAAGACTTAATAAATATCCCTAAACTGAACTGAAATACAACATGACTACAATCAAAATCCCTACAGGGTCTTTCATGGACCACGGTAAGCTGATCCTAAAATTCACAAGAAAAAAAGGCCAAGAACAGTCTTGACAAATTTGAAGAAACAGGCAGCCTGGTCTCTAAAACTTTAAGTTATATGAAACTATGATAAGTAAAACAGTAAAGATAAACGAAAAACAATAGAGCACCCAGAAAAAGACAAATGTATGTTCAGAAATTTGATATATGATGGCAGTGGCACTGCAAATCAGTGGGGGAAAGGACAGACTATTAAACAACAGTTATCCTGAGACATAGGTTAACTGTAAGAAAATAAAATCATTATCTGGCATCATAGAGCACATTTTCAAGCTATAGACTTAAATGTAAAATAAAATTTTGACAATTTTAGAAAAAATGCTCTTCAGGTAATGATTTTAAAATCACACACAGAAGTAGAAATTATAAAGTAAAAGACTGATAAATGTGTTACTATGTTGAAATTTTTTAAAATTCTAAACAAAAGATTCTTCAAACAAAATGAAAAACCAACCCACAGACTACAAGATATTAATAAAATACATAACAAAATATTATTAATCTTCAGGATACATTAAGTCCTAAAAGTCAGCAAATAAACACAAACAACTGTGTTGAAAAAAATGAGGCAAAAAATTGTGAATAGTTAACAAAAAAGGAAATCTGGGTGAAAATAAACATAAGATGTTCAAGTTCAGTATGACACAGTTTAACACTACGATGAAACAGCATTTCACATCAGACTGGCAAACTACCATACACTAATGAAACAAAGTTAAACTGAGTCAACCACTCTGGAGAGCAATTTGGTAATATCTAATAAAGATGAAGATGTGCATACCTACAGCCAAGTAATTCCACTCCTGAAAATGTACACTAGAGAAACTGGCACAGGAACAAAAGGAAGTACATATCAGAATACAGGTAACTGCAAAAACTGGAAACAATTCAAATGTGAATCAGGAGAATATGTATACAATACAGTCTCATAATGAAATATTGTATATATGAGTATTACATATGTATTTATGAAGTACATAAGGACAGCTACAAGTATTAAAGAGAAGTAAAGAATCAAGAGAGTAAAAAGGCATCCTATGGAAGGGGGAGAAAATATCTGCAAACCATGTATCTGATAAGGGGCTAATAACCAAAATATATAAGGAACTGCTACAACACAGTGGGAAAAAAAAACCCAAATAACCCACTGAAAAAACAGACCAAAGACTCGAATAGGTATTTCTCAAAAAAAGACATACAAATGACCAACAGGTACATGAAAAGATGTTCAACATCACCAGTCACCAAATGCCAATGAAAACCACAGTAAGATGTTACCTCATACATGTTAGGATGGGCATTATACAAAACAAAAACAAAAACCCCAGAAAATAACAAGTGTTGGTGAGGATCTGAAGCCACTGGAACCCTTGCGCATTGTTGGTGGGACTGTAAAATGGTGCAGCTTCTACAGAAAACAGTATGGAGATTCCCCAAAAAATTACAAATAGAACTATAATATAAACCAGAAATCCCACTTCTGGATATTCATCCAAAAAAACTGAAATCAGAATTGTGTAAAAATGCTTGCACCACTCCCCTGTTCACTGCAGCATTAATCACAATAACCAAAAGGTAGTAACAACCTAACCATCCATCTTAAATGAAAAAACAAAGCACATATGGTGTATATATACAGTGGAATATTAGCCTTAAAACAGAAATCTCGTCATAAGTTACAACATGGATGAACCTTGTTGCTCAGTGATGGATATTACGCTACGTGAAGAAGGACAATTACTGCATGAAACCACACAGATGAAGTGTCTAAAGTAATCAAACTTACAGAAACAGAAATTAGAATCTGTTGCCAGACTGGAAGGAGGGGAAAATGGGCAGTTGCTATTCAATGGGAACAGAGTCTCTGTCATGCAAAATGAAAAGTTCTAGAGATCTTCTGTACCACATTATGCTTAGTTAATACTGTACCGTACACAGTAATTTGTTAAGAGGGTAACTCTCACGTTATGTGGTTTTTTTTTTTTTCACCACAATTTTTTTAAAAAACAAATGTTAGGTGAAAAGACTAGCTGCAGAGGCCTATAATGAAACATGGTTTATACAGTTTCAAATCATATAAAACAATGTCTTACATACATAATGATGCAGGCCACGTGCTGTGGCTCACGCCTGTAATCCCAGCACTTAGGAGGCTGATGCGGGAGGATCACTTGAGATCAGGAGTTTGAGACCGGCCTGGCCAACATGGAGAAACCCCGTCTCCACTAAAAATACAAACATTAGCTGGGTGTGGTGGCTCATGACTGTAATCCCAACTACTCGGGAGGCCGAGGCAGGAGAATCGCTTGCACCTGGAAGGTGGTGACTACAGTGAGCCGAGATCATGCCACTGCACTTCAGCCTGGGTGACAGAGTAACACCCTGTTAAAAAAAAAAAAAAAAAAAAAAAGAATATATATATATATATAGATGCAGATGTAAACAAAGGTAGTAAAAGCATAAAATATGTTTGGAAATGTTAAACACTGAACTCAGGATAGTGGTTTCTACTGCAGAGGAAAAAAGCAGAATAGAATCAAAAAGAGCTAAATAAGAGGTCTCTATTTCGTCTGTATTATTTTTTAAAATCTAAAGCAAATATTACAAAACTGATGGTATTTGATAGCTTAGTCTATTTTTCTGTATGTATATTTTATTAAAGAAATAAATTTTTTAGAACTTAACACCAAGAATATTTTTTCCCTCCTAAGAAATGAGTGTGTTTCACCTTCTCTAACAAGAAGTTTCCATGTACCCCCACTGAAGGAGGGATGAGCCAGGGACAACAATTACAGCAAAATTGAGTGTGTGTATGTGTATCTGTGTTCACTCCTTTCAGAAGAGGTCTCACAGATTACAACACAGGGATGTGGCTTAAATAAAAATGTTAAAAACTATTAACATAATTGATGCTATCTGTCATTTTGCATGACATAAATAAAAACATGAAGCAAGTCTGAATTAAAATCAACACATTTGCAACCTTTTTTTCTCAGTTCTGATTTTCTGTTTATATGCTATTTCATTTTATGCATTTGTGCTGTCAAGTTGCCTCAAACCCTCTGTGAAAAAAAGGCAAGCTATTAATTAAAAAATGAAACATCCTTTAATAAATTCTACCAAATCCATACAAGGAAACACAAAACAGAAGACTCTGGTGCAATGAATGTAAGCATTGAGATAGCAGACTTGGGTGTCAAGGTGTCAAGACAAATGGTTCCATTCCTAACTTTCATAAGAAAGGCTCAAACATAGTGTGGGCTATATCCAGGTTCTCATCCTTTTGGCCACAAAACAAACCTAAAACCCTAAGGAATATGACAGTAATAGGAGACGTCGGAATTGGCGGGTGAGAAGTATACTGTTGATTTAAAACGTCCCCCAGATGATTCTCATACGTTTTCCCCATCTCCCCACAAAATCCCACAATCCCTGACCCAGTTGACATCACTAAATTAGAATGAAATTAGATTTATTCTTTAAATTTGTTAAAAATTTAACAAATAGTTTATTGAGCACCTACTATGTCAGTGTGAGGAAGTGAGTGTCTTTATACTTCTGCACATTTAGAGCTAGGAAAATTTTACTAGGACTTGTGTTAAAGGACAACCTTAAAACATAAAAGATGACTGAACAGATAGTAAGGGACTTACCTCCCCTGAGCTATGTGTTTACATTTCAGAAGGACGATGAAACCAGGACTGTGAAAATCTTCCAGGGGTTAGAAACTCAAGTCTCTCGTACTAGGTTATTGCTATAATAATCATAATTTGTCCCTGCCCCCGAAACTTTGCATCTGCTTTCAGGATAACAGGAATAAATATAGGTGTTCAAAATTTATCAGTCCCCAGGTGCTATGCTAGTTCCTAGGCACATCTCGTAACAGTGATCAAGGTGAAGTTCCTGCTCTCATACACAGTTTACAGTCAATTGTGGTGCTGAGAAGCAAATAATCTATTACTACATGGTGTGGTAAAGGCATGGCAAGAGATGCTGTCAGAGATCAGCGAAATCTAAACTGAGAGCTGATGGTGAAGTTAGCCAGATGCCTTTGTCTGAAAATAAGAAAAAATCCCAAGCCGACAAAGCCTCACTATCTTCACATAACAAGAAATCCCAACAAAGGATGGCTCAGCAATGCAGCAAGGCCCCCGCCCCAGCTGTCTTTCTACCCCCCTCCGTGTGGCGATGATGCTTGGGCTAGCTCCCTTCATGGCTGCAAGACAGCTGGAGCTCGGCCCACAGTGGGCAGAACTTCTCATCCAACTCTTTTTCACCAGGATGGCAAACCTTTCTGGAAGCCTCCACCCGGCTTCTATTTATGTCTCCAGGGACAGAACTGGGTCACATGTTCACGCTCAAACCTATCAACTGGCAAGAACAGAACCTTCCTGACAGCCGTGGGCTGTGACTGGGGCCTGAGACTAGCTTCTCCAGAGCATATGGGTATACAGAGAAGAGCGGATTCTTGAGCAAAGTGGAGGTTCTGCTGGAAAAGAAGAGGGCACTGGAAGGTTACAGGGAAAGCGACCCATGGGATGTGCTGCAGTCATTAAAGTAATATTTCATTTGTTTAGAAGGAATGTGCACTATTTGGCACTAACGGGAAATGTAAAGAAATAAAAGGCCACCTTGTACTTAAGCAGCAGCACACGCATAGTTAGAATTTTAAGAAAAAAACTAAATGAAATTAATATGGTGTAAATTAAATAACACAAAGCTGGAAGATCCTAGAGTAATAGGGGTAGATCAGGTTTTTAATAACCAGAGGCAGTTCTGAAGGAAGAGAATTACAAAATGACAGACGTTGCTTTATGTTTAAAGGCACGAAGGTAAAAATTTAGTGAAGACAAGGTATGTTTACTTAGCTGTAAGAGAGACTGGAGAATACTGAGAAAATGCACATGCAAATATGAAGCTCTTGGGGGCAGAACCCGAGTGTCTGTCTTGAGAGCCAAGGTTTAGCCCAGCTAAAGGCACCCGATATATATGTCTAGAATGAATGAGTGAATGGAGAGGCTTGGACTTGAAATACTATTTGACAGGAGACTACCAAAGGTTGCTTATCATAGGGCATGTGTGACCAAACCATTTCTGATGAAAACTCTTGCTTTCAATACACAGAATGAAGTGGAGAACTACAAGCTATAAAGCCTCATCAACTAGAAGGCTATGAAAGTGATCTGGGCATAAAGTAATCAGGGCCGGGATTGGGGACCCAAGAACTAAAAATCAGAAGTGCAATGGAAAAAAGTGGTGGTTATACAACCGTATACATACTCTGCTTGTGTTATTTACTAAGAATGTCACAAGCATAAAAGAAAGCGGTGTTGCATATTTTAGATTCATTTGTTACTGCATTATGAAAAACAGGATGGCATTTTTAATCTAGTTTATCTGATCCTGAACTTTAAGAAGTGTTTACAGCATTTCAACTAGACTACGTACCCCCTGGTTTCTTTTCCAATTCCAACAGGAAAGATGCAGGACTCAATCTGAATCCACCAGAATCATGGTCTCTGTGGCCTCCTAGTGCTAGCTATCTAGAATGGCAGCTTTTGTGTATTTAATACTTAAAACAGTTCCGTAGCAAATTCTTCTATTAATGAAAACAGTATAGACTGCTTCTGCCCTCTAGTTTTTCGCCCATGCATGTAATAATGATGCCCCCAAAAGTAACATCTTAGACATGATTCACAACCAGACCAAATCTATGATTGAGGTAAACAAAATATCTACAAAGCTAAGAGTCATTAGATCATTCACGTCTCCAACATCATTTCCTGTAACAATCAATGAGAAGCAATTCACAGATTCCTTCTCAGCTAGGTGCAGTGGCTCATGCCTATAATCCCAGCACTTTGGGAGGCTGAGGTGAGAGGATCCCTTGGGGCTAGGAGTTCAAGACCAGCCTGGGGAACATAGCAAGACCCCACCCCCCCGCCACCCCGCGCCACCCACCCATCTCCATTATTTTAAAAAAGGTATTTAAAAAAAAAAAAAAGAAAGAAAAAAAAAGGATTCTTTCTGTTCTAACTATTGTTTGCACATATCTTACATACCATTTGGTCTTCATTTCACCCCTGGTACCTTTACTTACCTACTCTGCTTCTTCATGACTGGTCACAGTAAAAACTAACTAGTGCTTCTGCCTGTCAGAAGACTCATTCTTGACTGTTTTTGCTGACAAGCAGTCTTAGTCGCACACAAATAGGGCTTCACGTTCAGCCAGACCCTAAGTCTCACCGTTCCTCTGGGAGGCAGCAGAGAGTTCTAGCTAACCCGAGAAAAGACAACGTGGCCAAAGAGGAAGGCTGCCTGTAGGCTGACAATGCTGTTGCATGGCATCCTAACCCTTCTGACACAAGTAGTTTACATGGGGGGAACAGTTTAGGGACAAACACGGGAAAAGCACAGAAAATCTAAGCAAACAATGCCCTCCTCCAAAAAAAAAAAAAAAGAAAAGAATTATTAACACCAGGGAAAATGAAAAGTTGTGCTGGAAAGAAAAGGTAACCATAGATTATATAACGCATCTGGGAATAATGTTTTCAAAGTCCTAACAATGTAAATGCTGAATTATTCAAAATGTAATTATAATGAGAGAAGAAAAGGGCTGTGTACATGGGGTGGGGGTGCATAAGATAAACTCTCCTTTATCACGAGAGGTCATGCCTCTCATGATAAGGTAATGCCTAAGACTGAAAAATTAAGAAGACTGAAAAATTAAGAGCGATGCCTGTTCAGAGAGCTGGAGGTAAACAAGCAGAACAATCCGCTCTAAGAGTTGAGCTCAGAGAGCAGGGGACGGGGCAGGAGTGAGCGCAGGGAGACTGCTGGTCTTTGTAACAAGCCTTGTATGTAACAAGCTCTTGGAATATGCAGGTTGTGTGCATGTAAAACTTTAGAGTTAAATTAACACTAGTTTACAAGTGGCCAAGTAGAGACTACAACCCAGAGTTGCTTAGTTTAGTGCTTGTGCCACTGTATAATACCCTTCATAAAAAATTACATATATTTTTCACTCTTGAAGAAAATATAGAGAAAACAATGATATTTTATCAAAACAATGTAACGTACTATTGTTCTTGTCAAGGGTATTGTGTTTTCATTTCATGGACAAAAAAAAAAAAATCAAATATTCAGCAGCTGAACTGCAGACATACCAGTCTATAATAGGGGCAGGAAAAAACGCAGTATTCTTGAGTAAGACCCTCTCTGTTAAGGGGCACTCTTTTATTACAGAAACAGATAAACACACACAATAAAATACAATGAGGTATCTCAGCACTTTGGGAGGACAAGGTGGGTGAATCACTTGAGGTCTGGAGTTCGAGACTAGCCTGGCCAACATGGTGAATGAAATCCCGTCTATACTAAAAATCGCACCATTGCACTCTAGCCTGGGTGACAGAGCGAGACTCCACCTCAGTACAATTAAAAAAAAAAAAATTTACAATGAAGTAAGCACCACAACACTTCCTTGCCCTGCCTTGGTTTCCTCATTTGCTTGTCTGGTTTGTTTTTTTTTTTTTTTTTGACAGTCTTGCTCTGTCGCCCAGGCTGGTGTGCAGTGGCGCCACCTCGGCTCACTACAAGCTTCGCCTCCCGGGTTCACGCCCTTCTCCTGCCTCAGCCTCCTGAGTACCTCGGACTACTGGCACCCGCCAACATGCCCGGCTAATTTTTTTTTTTTTTCTGGTATATTTAGTAGAGACGAGGTTTCACCATGTTAGCCAGGATAGTCTCGATCTCCTGACCTCACGATTCACCCGCCTCGGCCTCCCAAAGTGCTGGGATTACAGGCGTGAGCCACCGCACCCGGCCAGTTTCCTCATTTGTAAAATACCTATGGAGTTTTGTGAATACGTACTGAGGCAGTACATATATAGTGTTTGGTGCACTTCCAGGCAGGTAGTAATTACCTGCTAAGTCATAAGAAAAATAAGTCCAAATAGACAAACTCATGTCTGTTTGATTTTTAAGCCATGCTCATTCCTTCACATCACATTTCTAAAATAATCCTATTACCACCTTATTAGACAAAACACTGATTTTGATTTTACTCCTGGGTCCACGTGGCATTAAGTAAACAGACACATTGTGATACATATGTATAATAAAACCTGAGGGTTAAAAAATATTTTCCAGCTATTTACAAATATTTGATTTATTTAGAAATAGTTGCTTAAAATATGTCTTAAGAATTTGCACAATTAGAAGTGAAGTTCCTGACTTACCAAGACGTAAAACGTGTAGTAAACTATTTTCAATAACCAGCAAGTAAATGATTTGTCACTAGATGGCACTGTATTGGATAATATTTTTTAAAAAAACTTTTTTTTAGTACAATGAGATCCAAATTGATTTGTCAAATTAGAAGAATATTTTCTTAGTCACAGGATGAGATAGGAGGTCGGCACAGGATACAGGTCACAAAGACCCTGCTGATAACACAGGATGCCGTAAAGAAGCCGGCCAACTCACCAAAACCAAGATGGCAACGTAAGAGACCTCTGGTCGTCCTCACTGCTCATTACACACTAATTATAATACATTAGCATTCTAAAAGGCTCTCCTGCCAATGCCACGACAGTTTACAAATCCCACTGCGATGTCCGGAAGTCACCCTATATGGTCTAAAAAGGGGAGGAACCCTCAGTTCCAGGAAATCTCCACCCCTTTCCTGGAAAACTCATGAATAATCCACCCCTTGTTTAGCATATAATCTAGAAATAACTGCAAGTATACTCAGGCAATCAGACCAGGCCACTGCTCTACCTACGGAGTAGCCATTCCTTATTCCTTTATTTTTCTTTTTTTGAAACTTGCTTTCACTTTAAAAAAGGAATATTTTCTTTCCAAAGGAGAGGGTAAGATTAAATTAGTTCTGCTTTTTAAGTTATTTCATGGCTTTAAAAATAGTTACGGTTTAATGGAAAAGAAAATAATGATACAATCAAGTTAAATGTCATTTTTAAACGAATCTGATACCTGAACAGTAAATAACTATTCTGATATCTTTTAAGCAGAAATAATTACAAATATCTCTTCTGTTTCCAGTATAACAAGTAAGTACAAACATATACTTACCTGCACAACTGTGGTTTGTACTGTTAGCATTTGGTTAAGGGGAACTACATTTCCCAGAACTCTTTTCTATACATGATTCTAGGCCACAGCTAGAGGAAATCAAGAGGAATTCACCTGAGATTGGGAAGGAGGAGCTGCAGCAAGCAGGCAGGGCTCTCTCAAGTCATTACTCCCTTGGTGGTTAGAGGTGACAGACACAAATGCTGGCAGGGCCCAGCTTGTCCTCACACACCTCTACTCTGCTGTCCAGGTCTCCCTCCCAAATATTGAGCCTATTGGTCAACAAGGGCTTCGGGTCCACCATCAGATGCTTGGCAGGAGACACAGAAGTGACATTTAAGAAATAGCTCCTTATTAACCAAGGTATGTTTAGCAAGTTATAATAATGTAGTAAATGAGTGAGGTGCCTCCTCACACGGTAGCTTCAGGGTGTTAATAACGCCCCATTAATTATACAGAATTATATAACCTTTTGTATGGGTCAAATATTATATAACTTTTTTTTTTAAAAAAAAGAACAGACAACATCCCAGGCCAGTCAGTAATCTATTTAAATATTTAGAGATAAGTAAGTTGAGACCACAACGTCTGAGCAAAACAGTCAGCTAAGGAAACCCAACTCTACCACTCCTTTATCATTTCCCAAATTATTATCTGGTTGTTTCATTCATTTTGCCTGAAAACTTTCTAATATTACAGACACCTATCCTTAACAGCCAGCCAAACTCCTCAGTTTGTGAGCCAATCACCAATATGGCTTAGTATTTGCTTTACTTTCAGTGCTAATAAACTAGATCTAGTGCTGGAACCCATAATGGGTGCAAAGACAGACTCAATAACTGTGTACTAAAATAATTGATGATTAAGTCATCTTCCTATCAGATGAGTCTGATTCAACTCCCCTAACGGCAGAGTTACCACAAAGTAATTCAGACAGGCCAGGTGTCCCAGCACTTTGGGAGGCCAAGACAGGCGGATCACTTGAGGTCAGGAGCTCAAGACCATCCTAGTCAACATGGTGAAACCCCATCTCCAAAAATTAGCCACGTGTGGTGGCAGGTGCCTGTAATCCCAGCTACTAGGGGAGCTGAGGCAGGAGAATCGCTTGAACCCGGGAGGCGGAGGTTGCAATGAGCCGAGATCGCACCACTGCACTCCAGCCTGTGCGACACAGCGAGACTCAGTCTCAAAAAAAAAAAAAGAAATACAAACAAAACATCAAAACAAACAAAAAAATACAGTCCACTTTTGCGGATAAATAAAAAAAAAGGTTCTGTGTCTGCCATGTTGTTTCTTGTCAATCTGAGTGATTGCTTCCAATATAGGTATTCCCCAAGCCCTACCTCTAACATTGGACATCAGCAAAGCCAGAACCCACTGGGTCCATAAAAGCACCTCTGCTCATCTGTGTGTGTTGTCAGTGTTCAGAGAGGACTCACTATGCTCTGGGGAGTCTTCTAAACCCTTTACAACCATTATCTCGTAGGCCTCCAGCCATCCTTATGACATAAGTGCTATTATACATACCCTGGTGTTGACATGCACTAGATATACAGCCTCGGAAGGTTTAGGAGAGATCGAGTAGCTTTTTCCAAGGCTACACATCTCATACATTGCAACACCAGGATCCGAACCAGCTTGGGGCTGACTGCAGAACCCCAGTTCTCAACTATTAAATGATGGTACATTGCCTCCACCCCCATTACATGAGAAAACTTAAGAATAAACTCTGCTAATTTATCTTTGTATCCTCCAAAAGCAAGTAATGCACTTGTATTTAGTATGTGTCAACAGTTATCTGTTGACTAAATATATTCTGAGTGAGAAAGTTAACTGAGGTGCTGTCTTTTATCAAAGAATAATTCCTGCTCCAATTTAAACTAAAGAAGACAAGGCTTCAAAAACCTAACAGCAGTGGAGACAATGAAGACAAAAACCAGGGATAAATTGGAGTCATGTAACCCCTATACCTCAGACTTATCCCAGTTTTTAGGATTCCAACTACATTACAGGACATGCACCTAATACTATTGTCATATCTTTAGTTCTATTGACTATTCTGGGCTTCCTCCCAAAATGAATGAATAAACTCCAAGTCTCTGCCCCTCCTGGACCTACTTAACTAAGTGGGCCAAATCCAGCCATTTTCCAAGAGATGCCAATTAGAGAATAACTTAATGTAAGGACAGAACACTGTGCAAACTAGGGTATCTTTCTGCCAGTCCCCACTAGTAGGTTTTACACTTGGGTTTTGTCACCCTATCTTAATTGAACACATAGTTTTCTCCTGTAAAGACATCATATTTTGCCTTCTCTTATCTGCTAATGAGAATCTCCTACTTGGTACTCTGCAGTGAGTAACAGACTTGAGTTTGTTCAAAAACACCAAAAAATTTGCTGCTATGAAAAACAAAAAAATTACTGCTGTGTATCCTGGGAATTCAAATGCTATCCATCTGGACTAAATTTTACACATAAAAAGCTCACAGTATTCAATTATCATGGTAGGTTTAAAGCAGGGGTATCCAATCTTTTGGCTTCCTGGGACCATACTGGAAGAAAAATTGTCTTGGGCCATACATAAAATATACTAACACTAATGATAGTGATTAGCTAACAACAACAACAAATAATCATGCAAAAAAAAATCTCATGTTTTAAAACAGTTTACTAATTTGTGGTGGGCCGCATTCAAAGCTGTCCAGGGCCACATGGGGCCTGCGGGCCGCAGGCTGGACAAGCTCGGTTTAAAGTATCAAAAGGCATCTCCCAAGCCTTCCATGATTTTATTTTATTTTCCCTCTGGCTAGCAATTCCTTGGAGCCAGTCCTTTTTGTTAGGCTGGTCTACCTCCACTCTTAGACCCAGGCTGAGCACTCTCTCAAGCCCCAAGGTAAAAAGAGGAAGTCTTTTTCCACCTGGGTCCGAGATCTAGCCCTTTCAGGTCAAAAGTTTTCTCCTCAGCTGCTGGACTCACCACTTCACCACTCAGGCTTCCCCCTTCCAGAGACTTCCCTCTCTGTCTTAGTCCATTTTCTGTTGCTTAGGGCAGAATACCTGAAACTGGATAGCTTATAAAGAAATGAAATTTATTTCTTACAGTTCTGGATACTGGAAAGTCCAAGGTTGAGAGACAGTATCTGGTGAGAGCCTTCTTGCTGGTGGTGACTCTGCAGACTCTGAGGCAGTGCAGGGTATCACATGGTGACGGGGCTGAATGTCACTCTCTCTTCCTCTTCTTACAAAACCACAAGCCCCACTCCCATGACAACCCATTAATCCACTAACCCATTAATCCATTAATCCATGAGTGGGTAAATCAATTCATGAGGGCAAAGCCCTCATGATCCAGTCACCTCTTAAAGACTCTACCTCTCAATACTGCCACACTGGGGATTAAATGTGAACGTGAGTTTTGGAAGGGACGAACATTCCAATCACCGCACTCTCCCTGAGCATATTCTCAGCCTCACTCCTGTACTGTTTAGCATGGATTCTTATCCCTTGCTGAAAGTCAGTTTTCTTCTACAGCTCTGCCCAGCATCACCCACTCATCTGACTCAGCAAGAGTCACACAAATTGCATATTTTAAAAAGATCCTTTGCTGTATCTTGAGCATTCATCTTCCCTTTACATTTGAATAAAGCAATAATGCATGGACTTCTGATTACAGTTTAAGCTCCTTGACGCTAGGTAGGCAAATGCCCCCTTTCATCCATGACTTTTAGGATCAGAAATTTTTCACCACAGACATGAATTACACAGTTGCCTTTAAATTATGCAGTCTGAGCGAGACAATAGCTTTAAAATAAAGCAGAAGATATTTTATAGTTTCTAATCATCTATATACCAAAACACTTGAATGAACCACTGATGGGGTTGTCAAATTTTTAATTCTGTCAATCTGCAAGGAAAAAGAAAAAAGAAAATGGAGAGAAAACAATTATCCGCTCTTGAAGGTCTGGTATTATTTGCCTGAGGGAAGATTTTAGGATGTTTTAAAGTCCCTCTGAGTTATTATTCTTTGTTTTCATCACTACATTAGAATGTAATCTGATCCACTCTTACAGTCCCACAGAACCATGATCCTTTCTTTCCAAAACATCCACTACAAGACTGGACCTGGCTTTTGGTACTCTTCCTTCTTTAAACTCATTCCAAAAAAAGGCTTCAGAGAATGACTTTCTAACGTCAACACAAACTTCAGACTTTGGGTCTCTCTCACAATTGGTCACAGAGTGCAGATGAAACTCAGAGTCAGTGGTGCTCTCAAAGCAAAACACTGAACAAAGATGCAGAGATAAGCCCAGTCTTCAAACAACACACAAGCCCATTGGCTTACTTCCGTGAAGGGCCCAAGTTACAGAAATGCCTGTTCTGTAAATAGCTTTGATTACTTTCTCAGGATCATCTGCTCAAACAGTGATATGTCAGTCACTGCTAAGATCTTTAAAGAAAAACATCTTTCACTGGCACAGGATAGAGCATTCAAGAATTCAAAGAAACATTTGTAGATTAAAAAAAAAAAAAAAAACCTTCAGCATGGCAAATCTCAACCTGTGGCTTTTGGCTTCAAATACTATGGTCAGATTACTTGCATAATACTTTGTTTTCGTGAGATCCTCAAAATAAGTGGTTAAATATTTTCATTTTAAAAGTTTCTTCCTTTTCTATTTGTGATTAGAATAGAAACTGTAAGTTTAGTTTTAAAAAAGTATTTTCCTTCAGAAATCTATCCTACAAATCAACTCAGTTCTGTAAATGACCCCAGACAAATATTAAGTTGGACAAACACATCAAACAACATTAAACAAATAACTATGTGAACTGAATTAATTAGTTACACAATTAATTCTCTACTTTTGGCAAATGCTTGATTCTGTTCTTAAAAGGTTAAATACAAAATAAGAGCAGTTTAATGTCATGAGGAGCCTTGTATATTTGCTGAACACTAGGAAAACCTTAAAAAGCTCAACTTCATTAAATTCAAAGCAAAGAGATTTGACCCCTTTAGAGTCACATAATGAGAAAAAGGACTACAGGGAGAACTGAAGGGTCCTAAAAAGAGCATGGCCTTGGATATTGGGAGGATCAGGATTTGAATCCTGGCTCAGTTATTTGCCAGCTGTGTGGCCTTGCACAAGCTACGTAAGTCTCTGAAAATCAGTTTATTCAGCTGTAAAATGAGAAAAATAATGTCACCGCACAGAATTGTTATGGAGATTCGATGAGTCAGACGAAGTACTTGGAACCGGCGTGGCGCCTGACACATGCTCAAAAGGATGTCTGTGATCGACGCGAATTCCCTTCTTCTAATTCCCTTCCCTGTGGAAAACTGATGTGGCAGATCGTAGGACTTTGTAATGGTTATAAATAGTTGGGTTTCTTGGAAAAAAAAAAAAAACCTATATTCAAATTATATTTTTTAAATGCTGAAGGAAATCCTGACATGTTACAACACGGATGAACTTTGAATATGTGGCGCTGAAACAGGCCGTTTCTTTCACGAAAGGACAAATATTGCATGATTCCTCTTGTATGAGGTTCCCAGAGTAGTCAAATTCATGAAGACAGAAAGTAGGATGGTGGTTGTCAGCGGATGGAAGAGAGGGAAATGGGGAGTTGTTTAATGGGCACAGAGTGTCAATCACGGGAAGTGAAAAAGTTCTGGAGATGCATGGTGGTAATGGTGGTACAACAATGTGAATGTACTTAATGCCAAAAAAACTACTCAAGAATGATTAAATGGTAAAGTTTATGTTATGTATATTTAACCCCCGCCACGCGCACACACACACATACTGAAAAGTGCTCGGTATTTTTAAAAATCTTATAACAAATTCTTTTGGAAAAGTTTGGTTGTTGTTTTTGTTTGAGACAGGGTTTCCCTCTGTTGCCCTGGCTGGTCAAATCCAATGGCTTCGTATTCCTGCTCATCTCAACTTGACCTCTTGGTAGCTATCTCTCCTTTTGGAACAGTTCTTAAATGGCTCTTTTCCTGAGTGTGCTCTTTAAATGTTGGAGTGTCCCAGAGTCCTCTGCATGACCCTCTCTCGTTTTGCTCAGCAAGCTCTCCTTACATAATCTCACCCATTTACACATGTGTGAATATGTTTCCGTCTGCTGGTTCTCTCCATTTGGGTGCCCCATTCTAAAACGTCCGGAACCAAACTCAGTGCTTCCTTTCTACTCTCCCATTCAATGGCTATAGCTTGAAAAACTCTTCCTTCTCTATTCTTCCATCCCTCCCACAACTGTTGTCTGTAGCTCTGGTACCTCACGCAAATTCCACCTCCCAAAATCATAATGCAACTTTGTCTTCTCCACCACATCGCTGCTATCAAGGCCTAATCCAGGCCCTTCACCGCACTCAGCTGGACTTTGCAGCAGTCTCCCAACTCGTCTATTCTCTTTAGTCTTCCCCTTCCAGTCCATCTTCCACACTGCTGCCAGGCATTTTTCTAAAATGTGAATCTCCACCATTCCTCTAATTTTAAAACTTCCAATGGTTCCCCACAGTCAACGGGGCGAAGGCCAGTCATTCAGCATTACACACATGGCCCTCTCCAATCTCATTTCCTGCTCCTTTCCCACTCCCAATGCCCCTAAACCTTAAGCTCCATTACAACTTCTCAAGAAAATGACAATTCCCACCTCTACAGTGTGGTACATGCTGCTTCTGAAACATCTCCTTGTTCTTCTCCATTTGGTGAGCAACTGCACGCTCTTGAGAACTCAACTCAAATGCCAATCTTCCTAGACCAACCCCCAGAGTGCAAATTAATTGAAGTGCCCAGAGCAGTTTGTGCAGGAGGTTGCAACGCTTAGCACACAGCACTGCATTTACCTGTTTCTTGCTTCCAAGCCATCCCTGAAATCTTCTCTGTGGAGCACCACAGGACCAGGAGACCTGCCTCACTCAGTTTGCAGTCACCCCTAGATGCTTCATGGCTTGTGTGGTCTACCTCTCTAGTTACACGTCTCCCAATCCTTAACGCTCAGGGACTCCACTGCCACACTGATGGACCACCATGGTCCAAGCACGTCTACTACAAGGCTTGGGGAAATCTTTCATTCGTTCAGTCAACTCACATTTATTCCATGTGGAGCTACATGGATGAAACTTGGCTCCTCCCCCAGAGAAGCGAAAACAAACACACAGACACAAATAACACAGGTTGTAGAAACCTACACACAGTGATTCCCAGGACATTCTGGAGATAGAGAAGCACACAGGAGGACAATGTGCCCAGCAAGTGTGGGGCCCTGGAAATGGAAGAGACACTCGGTGGAAGCTTCTGGGACCCACAAGGTCTGAAGTGAGACTCAGAGAACTCAGAGGGAAAGAGGAGGGGATAGGATGAGTGGGAAACAGGAAATGGAAAACATATCAATTAACCAGATTAACTTTCTGTCAATTGCTCAAGTACAAGGAGTAAAAGCCATGATAGAATCTCCAAATATATCCAGATCTTTTTCTTTTTTAATTGAGACAGGGTGTCTCTCTATTACCTAGACTGTAGCTAGTGGCATAATCATAGCTCAGCCTCGACCTCCCGGGCCCAAGCAATCCTCCTAAGTAGCTGGGACCACAGGTGTGTGTCACCACACCCAGCTAATTTTTGTATTTCTTGTAGAGATGAGGTTTCACCATGTTGCCCAGGCTGGTCTCGAACTCCCGGGCTCAAGCAATTCGCCTGCTGTCAGCCTCCTAAAGTGCTGGGATTACAGGGGTAAGCCACCGCACCTGGCCCTAGATCTTTAACTGTAAAAGTAAACAACACAGTCAGTGATCTCCGGAGACATATACATTCTCCTTCCCTTTTTATTCTGTCTCCCTCTCTCACACCCACAGACACACAGAAAAAGCTTAATGTGTATGTAATGAACACCTAATGGCAGTACTGACACAGTCAGAGCCTCTGCCCCCTCCAGTCACTTACGATCTGTGCCATCCACAGTGAAGGCACCCAGGTGTCCCTCCCTTCTGCTATTCCTTCTCAACATCCCCTGGTCCTTCTGTCTCTTCTATGCTCACCTCCCACACACACTGCAAAATGAGTCTACATCATCAGAGGCTGCCCTGTTTATTCAAAGATGATGTTCCTGAGAACAATCCTATCTTTTTGTGCTAAAACGAACTTATCAACAATCGTTTTTTTTTTTTTCACAGCATAAAGACTACTCTTAATTTGGAACCATAGTTATTAATGCTATTGTAATTTAGCTTAAGTCTTAAATGGACCCAACATTTCTTCTTAAAAGGAAAATAGCCCTATCAGAAAGAAAACTCACATTTAATTTCTGGGTTTGTCAGTGTTTTACTACACAATCTTTGGTCGACTTAATCTCACATCCTTACACAAATCTGTGTTATGTCACATAAAGACATTTTTAAATTATTTTCATGTTTTTGCTCCATCTTATTGATAATTCTTTCACTAATTTGAAAACAGATTAAATCTATGTACAGATATAGAACATAAAATACTACTAAATAAGACCGGGTGTGGTGGCTCATGCCTGTAATCCCAGCACTTTAGGAGGCTGAGGTGAGAGGATCACTTGAGGCCAGGGATTCAAGACCAGACCGGGCAACACAGCAAGACCCCATCTCTACAAAAAATTAAAATTAAAATTAAAAAACCAAGACTCCTTCAATTTAGTGTTTACATTTGCTAGTTGCAATTTTAATTATATTTCTTATACATTAATTGCATCCCTGCAAGTTCAGTTAACAAAGTATATGAATCATAGAATCATGCTTGAAGTTGGGAGGTAAGGGAGAAGAAAAATAGGTCTTTGTCTTGGATCATGATCTGAAATGCTTACGGACCAGGGAGAAGGGAAAGAAAGGGAAATGAATGGGGCTGGGGAGAGCACACATGAGGATAGTTAAAAGCAATATGTAAAGTAAAAAAATAATAAAGTCAGTTGATTTCACATGCAGTTAAAAGAGTCCCTGAAAATGAGTGAGGTAAAATCCTCCTCCATTGCCCTCAATCCAAGAGCTGAGTGGAAGTGCCATTCCAGGGAGTCTTGGGGGTACTATCAGGAGGCAGAAAGACATAAGATCTTAAAATCTGAGTCGTGAATGGTATACCAGCCCCTCATCCTCCCACCTCAAGCACTTTGTAAAAAGTTAATCATCGAATTAAATGTTATAATCCAATTTTCAAAATTGCTCTACTCCACTTAAACTGCTGTCACCTATAATAACCTTGCAGGCAAATGCATTCATTTCAAACATCATTCTCTGCGAATTCTGCAACATCTGAAGCTCTTGATTACTCTGCTTTTTTCCATTCTCCAGGAACCCAACTGGCTCTTCTTTCTCTCTAATCCAACAGACCCAGCTCCCCTTCCTAATCATATCCCAAACCATGGCTTTCCCCAAGGTCACCGCCCTGATTTTCTCTACATACTCAGTCATTGAAAACTCAACCATCACAGGGGAAGGGATTCTGCTGTCTCCCTTCCATGTGTCCTACCTCTGCCCTCTCACTGCTCCCAACTAAATCCATCACTTGACTGCTAGATCGCATTACTATGATCCACCTCCTGTTTCTCCCTTTCTTCCATTCATCTTTGGCATTACTACCAGATTAATCTTTCTCTGGATCCCAGACTTTTTTCCTTTTCAAAATTATACCATCACTCCTCTTTAGGACAGTGTGGTGGTTGTAAAATCTGTTCCCAGATTCTCTGACACACCTCTTTTTAAAAGGTGAAACCTAGCTCCCCTTCCCTTGAATGTGGGCAGAATTTACTGGCTTGTGTCTAAGGAAGAGAACATGGCGAGAGTGATGGGGGATGATTTCCAACGCATGGTCAAAAAGGGCATTGAAGCTTCTGTCTTCTTTTCTTGAATTGCTCTATCTGGGGAGTGCAGCTGCCATGTCATAAGGACACTCAACCCTGTGAAGAGTCCCACAAAGGGGAGGAACTGAGCCCTCCCACTAACAACCAGCACCAACTTGCCAGCCATGTGAGTGCACCATCTTGCAAGAGGATCCTCCAGCCCCAATAAAGCCTTAAGATGACTGAAGACTGGCTAACATCTATTTAAAAATTATTATTATTTTTTCATAGAGATAGGGTCTCATTATGTTGTCCAAGCTGTCTCAAACTCGTAGGCTCAAGCAATCCTCCTGCCTCAGCCTCCCAAAGTGCTGGGACTAGAGGCATGAGCCTCCATGCCCAGCCCTGATTATCATCTTGACTTCACCACAAGAGACCCCAAGCCTGAACACTGTTAATCTGATCCCAAATCTCGGACATACAAAAATTGTTAGAGATAATAAATGTTGATTGATGTTTTAAGCCACTAAATTTGGGGATAATTTGTTACACTGCAATAGATTAATAGTTCAGAAGGCCTCTGCTGCCAGTGTGACAAATCCAAATGCTTTCTTTGGGCACTCAAGTTGTCCAATAACTGCCCTTACTTTATCTTTGAGTACAGAAACACCATCTGGGCCAGTTATTTCACTGACCTCACACGACATGGTGAAACTCTGCCTCTACTTTAGTCTATGCCATTGTCACACGAAATGTCCTTTTTGGTCCTCTCCACTAAACTAAATTCAACACTTTCTTCTAGGCTCAATTCAAGGAATTGAATACCCACACAGGAGTTTTTAAATATTTTTTAATGTACATAAACATGTCTGATTTCCAAAACTATGTTTTAGTTATTTAAGATAGACATTATGACTTCTGCTACCCTCACATTCCCCCACACTAACCGATACACAGACATAACTTACCATGGAGCCACTTTTTAAAATGAAATAGATCAACACGTACTGACCTGTTCAGCTGTATGTAATATATTAAGTGGAAACAAAGCAAGTTGCACAAAGAAAACTGAGTACTTAAGAATAAATTTTAAAATAAATCTATTAAACACATCTGAGGAAAACTTTAAAGCATTCTTAAAAAGACACAAACGAAGAGTTTAAGAAATAGACATCTCTTATATTCAGATAGAACAAGTTAACATAAAAATGTCAGTTCGGCCGGGCGCGGTGGCTCAAGCCTGTAATCCCAGCACTTTGGGAGGCCGAGACGGGCAGCTCACGAGGTCAGGAGATCGAAACCATCCTGGCTAACACCGTGAAACCCCGTCTCTACTAAAAAATATGAAAACTAGCCGGGCGAGGTGGCAGGCGCCTGTAGTCCCAGCTACTCGGGAGGCTGAGGCAGGAGAATGGTGTGAACCTGGGAGGCGGAGCTTGCAGTGAGCTGAGATCCGGTCACTGCACTCCAGCCTGGGCGACAGAGCGAGACTCTGTCTCAAAAAAAAAAAAAAAAAAAAAAAAAAAAAAGTCAGATCATCATAAATTAATTTAGAAATTTAATGTAATCCTCATAAATAAACCAAGTTTTTTAAATGAAGATATACAACTGATACTGAGCCTCATACTGAAAAATAAATATGCAGTAACAGCCAGGAAAACACTCACACACTAGAGGGAAGGATGAGTTCTTCTGGACGTTAAATTATAGTCTAAAGCCTCCATGATGAAAAGTGTCTGACACATGAATAGACAGAAAAACCAACAGAGTAATACAGAAAGTTCAGAAACAGACCCAAGTGCAGATGAAGTTTTAGTACTGTATATGATAAAGATGGCATCTAAAATCACCAAGGCAAAAACTATTTAATAAATGATGTTTGATATGGTTTGGCTGTGTCCCCACCCAAATCACATCTTGAATTATAGTTCCCATAATCCCCATGTGTCATGAAAAGGACCCAGTAAGGAGGTAATTTAATCATGGGGGTGGTTACCCTCATACAGTTCTTGTGATAGTGAGTTCTCATGAGATCTGATGGTTTTATAAGGGGCTGTTCTCCCTTTTGTCTGGCACATCTCCATGATGCTGTCATGTGAAGAAGGGCATGTTTGCTTCCTCTTCTGCCATGATTGTAAGTTTCCTGAGGCCTCCCCAGCCATGCTGAACTGTGAGTCAATTAAACATCTTTTCTTTATAAATTACCCAGTCAAAGGTATGTCTTCCTAGCAGTGTGAAAATGGATTAATACAATGTTAAAATAATTGGCTAGCCACTGGAAAACCTCATACTATATACTAAAATAAACTCCAAATGAATCAGGGATCTAAATGTAAAGCAATGAAGCCATACTACCACGAGAAGGGGGAAAAAAGGTGACTCTCATCTCGATGTAGGAAAAGGTTTGCTACCTACAACTCAAAATTGGGAAGACTGAAAGATTGATCGATTTGACTACATACTTTTTAAAAATTTCTGTATGGCCAAAAATACTCTATTATAAACAAAAGGCAACAGATAAAATGAGAGAAAATATTTGCATCCTATCACAGATAAAGGAGTAATAACCGTATTAAAGAACTCTGAAAGACAAAAACAACAGAAAAATGGGCAAAGGATATGGGAAAATACATACACTCACATATACTTACACACACACACACACAAACACACACATCCCTTAGACATAATAAAAGATGTTCAATTCCACTTATAGTGGAAAAAATACAAATTTAAATTACATCAAGATGCTATTTCTCAACTATCAAATTGGGCAAAAAAAAAGTCACTCTTGGCTAGGCTATGGAGAAGCAGACACTCTCATACAGAGTTTCTTAGAGAACTGGCTGATTCTAGGGCTGAGGCAGAGAAGGTATGCAATGAGAAACATTCTACATGCACAAGAAAGAGTGTGTTCAAAGAACGAAGGGGATGTGTCAAAAGACACAGGAGGCGGCTTGAAGAAACTCCTACTGGCCAAATCTGGGATAATTTCAGCATCAAAATACATAATAATAATAAATTAAGACTAATATCAGAATCCATGAATATGCACTGAAATAAATAAATGAGATTGAAGAGAGAGCCCTTTTTAGGGGAAGAAAGTCAACTATAAATAAATGAAGAAATGATGGACTTTTAAAAATCGCCATTAGGCAACCATCATAAGAATAAATGATGCACACAAGCATCAATAGATTTTAAAAGGCTAGGGTTAAACGTGTGAGGAGTAACAGGACATTAACGAAATCTAAAAATATCATTCCATAACACAATTATTATTGGAAATAAAGGAAACAGTCACTTTCCGAGAAAAACTTGAGAAACCGGAAAATCTGACAGAAACCTGACCTTAACCAGGGGTTCTAAGTTAATATCACCAGTGGTGAGACAGACAGACATCACGTGCCTCTGAATAAGATGTACTGAGAAGAACACAGTGCCCCTCACGTAGCATTTCTACGGAAAACACAAAACCTGAATACAGGCACGAGGAAGCAACAAACAAACCACTGTTGAAAGACACTATGTAATATTGCCTAGTTCTCCGAAAATGTCAAGGTCACAAAACACAGAAAGACTGAGAAGCTGTTCCAGGTTAACCAAATGTAACACATGATCTGGTAATTTCTTACTATAAAGATATTTTGAGGATAACTGACAGAATCTGAATAAGGTCTACAGTTAGATAATATTATGGTACCAGTGTTAATATCCCAATTTTATTTATTTATTTATTTATTTATTTATTTATTTAGAGGCCAAGTTTTGCTCTTGTTGCCCAGGCTGGAGTGCAATGGCACAATCTCAGCCCACTGCAACCTCCGTCTCCCAGACTAAAGCAATTCTCCTGCCTCAGCCTCCCCAGTAGCTGAGATTACAGGTGCGTGCCACCACATCCAGCTAATTTTTGTATTTTTAAGTAGAGATGGGGTTTCACCATGTTGGCCAGGCTAGTCACGAACTCCTGAACTCAGGTGATCCACCCGCCTCGGCCTCCCAAAGTGCTGTGATTACAGGCATGAGCCACCGTGCCAGGTCTATTTATTTATTTTTTGAGACAGAGTCTTGCAATTCTCCTGTCTCAGCAATTCTCCTGTCTCAGCCTCTTGAGTGAGTAGCTGGGATCACAGGTGCACGCCAACACATCCAGCTAATTTTTGTACTTTAGTAGAGATGGGTTTTGCCATGTTGCCAAGGCTGGTCTTGAACTCCTAACCTCAGGTGATCTGCCCACCTCAGCCTCCCAAAGTGCTGGGATTTCAGGCATGAGCCACCGCACCTGGCCAATATCCCGATTTTTGAAAAAACATTCAACAAGAAGGGGAAAAAAAATTAAATTGCATTTCCATGCTATTGTCTAAAAATGATATATACATACATATATATCTTTAATAATATGTGCAAATGTATAGAGATGACTTTTCTAAGCACAAAGTGAAGGTGAAAAGCATAAGTGGTAATGGTGATAAACTATTTCTAAGTAAAGGGGTTGGGGTGTGTTTTGGCAGAGGCAGATAGGACTGATAGTAAAACAAAATTTTTACAGTCTAATTTTATAATTACCAAATGAGGGTGGTGATATTATGGAATGTTACTATCTTCTAGTGTTTTTCAATATTTTTTAAGTGTGAAATAGTCATTTATGAAAAATATTGCTTTTATTCAGGACAGAACTTGGAATCAACTGAATTAACAACATTCATAAATGACCTTAATTTCATACTAATATTCTCATGTTAACATCAGCTGTTTGAGTAAATACAGGAACATATGAAATTATTTCTATCTCTTTATGTAATACAATAAAGAGAGAATACAATCTGTAGAGACTGCACACATTCTCCAAGAAACAAGTTTACAAGTGTTCGCAGCACTGTTCACAATGCAAAAATCATGAAACCCAAACATCAGTCAACAGGAGAATGGAGAAATCGGCATATTCATACTATGAAACTATGGCATAGTTTCATACAATGGAAAGCTAAACAGCAACGAAAATTAATCACCTAGAGCTACATGCATCAGCACTGTTAAAATAGAATCCTAATGTTTAGTGAAATAAGAGAAGTACAGAAGAATATATCCAGTATGATTCTGCTACATAAAGATAAAAAACAAGGAAACCAAACATTGTTCATAAATGTAAGGGTGTGTAACCGTATATATATATATATATATACACACACACACACACACACACATATACATATTTTTTTTTTTGAGAGAGAGGGGGTCATTCCGTCACCCAGACTGGAGTGCAGTGGCACAATGACAGCTCACTGCAGCCTCAACATCCAGGGTTCAAGCAATCCTCCTGCCTCAGCCTTCCAAAGTGCTGGGATTACAGGCATGAGCCACCGCACCCAGCCTGGGCTCCATTTTTCTAGGCAGGATAGCCCCGGAAGGGAAAGAGTTCTCTGTCAAATCCTCATGGCTTCACAGACAACTTGAAAATATCCAGTTCTTTCCCATCTTATTTATATGCTCACCAACAAAAGTTCTGATCCAAGTTTCATCCTTTCAAAAAGTCTACAGCTGGCTACAGCACATCTCCCACTGCCAACTAATACACTGGAGAATTCAATCTCATGTAAGCGTACTTGGCTTGGATAGCTTTACTCAGTCTCACAATCTCCATCCACCCTAAATGAATTGATAAAATCAAATTTCTTCACCTGCAAAGTCACACCTGGGAATCCGGATCAAATGGTACAGAGTTCCTCTCTTCCTGAAGTCCTGCCTGACAGGAATGTAACCGCCACTGCTGAAATGTTAACTTTCCAGAAGCATCTATCAAGGGCAGACCATCTGTCTCCATTAACCACAAGATGCCTAATGGACACAGGGAGCAATTCAACACTCACTAATTAACAAACACTGGCCTTCAAGAGAAGAGGCTCTAAGTACCAATCGATAACTTTGTGTTAATCATTAACAAAACAGAAAATAAACTTGGCTGAGTTAACTCTGAAATTAATTTTAACATTTCATGCAACATCTCAAAACACTGAGAAAAAGCAATTTTAAAGGGTAAATATCACAGAAGTTCATCATATAATTATATAAAAATTATCACACAAAATAATCAAACTGCTATCAAATAGACATAACTTACTAATAACAGATTTATAGCATTTACCCAATAAGGCTTTCTTCTAACCTTCACATAATCTTCAGTAAAATCTAAGAACCTATCTTTTAAAAAATATTAGGCATTAGAAACATGATTTTTTAATTGAAAAAATAGGCAGACATTATTTCTAAATGTTCATTTTCTCTTAGCAACTTTTTTAACACACCATCTTTTGTCCTCAAAAAACGGTATGCATAGACCAAGCATGGTAGCTCACTCCTATAATCCCAGCACTTTGGGAGGCCGAGACAGGCAGGTAACATTTGAGGTCAAGAGTTTGAGACCAGCCTGGCCAACATGGTGAAACCCCATCTCTACTATTAAAAAAATAAAAAAATTAGCTGGGCAAGGTGGTGCACACCTGTAATCCCAACTACTCTGGAGGCTGAGGCACGAGAATCACTTGAATCTGGAAGATGGAGGCTGCAGTGAGCCGAGACTGTACCACTGCACTCCAGCCTGGGCAACAGAGCAAGACCCCATCTCAAAAAATAGTATGAATACATCAACAAGGCAAACTCCAAATCCCAGTCATCATCTTCTGTACTTCTACTACACCTTCCTTTGTGCTTTCCCTTGTGAAATTCCATTACTTCCTAGATATCAGATTCCCATCAAGCCCCTACTCTCCCTACTAGCAGCTCCTGAAAAAATAACTTCTTACACCATGAATATCTCAGTCCATTAAAAAGTGGCACAAATAGCAAATTTCCCTTTGTCATGGACTGAAGGCTTGTGTCTCCTCAGAATTCATATGTTGAAACCCTACTCCCTGATGACAGGATTAGGAGGTAGGGTCTTTAGGAAGTAATTAGGATTAGATGAGGTCATGAGGATAGAGACCTCACGAATGTGACTGGTGTCCTCATAAGGGTCCAGAAAGCTTGCTTCTTCTCTCCACCATGTGAGGACCCAGGGAGAAGGTGCCATCTATGAACCAGCAAGCTGACTCTCACCAGATACTGAATCTGCCAGCACCTTGATCTTGGATTTCCCGGCCTCCAGAGCTGTGAGAAATAAATGTCTGTTGTTTATAAACCAACCAGTCTACAACAGTTTGTTACAATAGCTCTAATGGACTAAAACACCGTTCAAAACTGAAATAATAAAATTTTTCTCCATTGTCTGTGCCTCACGTCTCATTCTCCAAATCTTTTTAGGCTGTAAAGAGAAGTATGCTCCTACACGTTACAGAGCTAATAATGGTAACAACAAAAGCCTATGCGTGCTTCTTTACCATTTATTTCTGAATAAGTAATATATTCACATAGTTCAAAATGCAAAATAGAACATAAAAGGTATAAAAGGAGTATTCAGAGAAAAGTCCACCTGTCCCCCAGCTACCTAATGCCTTATCTCAAAAGCATGGAATATTATGATTCTTTTTCTATCCTTCCAGAGATATTATATCTATATACATGCAAATGTTTACAATTCTCTTTTTTCACATTCTTCTATGCCTTGTTCTTACTCAGGATATCATTGTACAGCAGATCAGAATACAGTGAGCTTCCTCTTTCTATTTTATGGCTACATATGACTCTTCAAATATGTGTAAACCAGTTTCTGTGGTTCTAGCCTCACCACACCAATTTATTCAATATGCGTGGTCCCAGACAAGTCTGACATTTTTTTAAGAAAAATAAACACTCCTTCATGTTTAAATATTTTTTATATATTAAGCCAGGTTATTGCATCAATACTAGACTTTGTGGGTGTGACAACAGTTTGGCAGGTATATATAGAAAACAGTCCTTAGCATGTATTTAGAGGTTAAATGTCATGATGTCTGCAACTTACATTCAAATGATGAGGCAAAATAATACAAATATGCATGATTACCACCTATGGTTCAAAATACACACACCTGGCTGGAACAAGCCAGCAAGCACAGCAAAATGTTAGCCAGTGAATACAGACGGAGGGTATACAGGTGCTCACAGTACTATTTTTTTAAGTGTGAAATTTTCAAAATATTATAAAAAGCTAGGGCAAAAAGGCTGTATTATTTCCATGGGGTCTCCCTCATTTGCCACTGTGAAAGAAAAATAAAATCTCAGGACCCCAAACTCACTATGCCAGAGGGAAAGTTAAGCCTGGAAACTGAATCACAAAAAAACTGCCTTACTTTTGTTCCCAAACAGCTGTAATTTCACATGCTTACTTTATCTTACGTAAAATGTAGATTTACTGAGCACAAGACGAATGCATAATCGACTTCTTCCCCCCACTCCTTTCTTTTCACATGTAAAAATGTAGATTCACTGAGCAGTACTAATCAGAGCCTCCCAAGAATGTAACCACTTGCCTCATTGCCTACCCACTCTCCTTTTTTTTTCTTCCCCTCCTTTCTCTTTCCACTTTAAATATTGAAGTTCCCAAATTCCTCTTCGGAAAAAGCACAAGACACAGATCCTACTGTGACTTGTGTTTCTTTTTCAGGGGCGCGTCCTCAACCTTGGCAAAATAAACCTCTAAACTGATTGAGATCTGCCTCTGTCACTGTTTGGTTTACCCTTTAAAACATACAGTGGTTCTTTCCCAACTCCCAAGCCTATGTCCTAACCTAGCCCAACCACTTCCCTTGCATTCTCCCAAAAGAAAATTAAAATGAGTTCTTTTTAGCTATTCTTTACTACCGGTCCTTCAAACTGCTCAGATTCCATGGCTCCCTGGAGTCTTCCCCTACCTCTTTGTCCCTTCTCCCTTCTCACCTAGAGCACTCTGCGCGTACTCATTTACTGCACTTCACCATTTCATGGCCTAAGTACTGGGAACTCAGCTCAAGAGTAAGCACCTACAGCAAAAAGCCCTAGATGAACAATTCTTTTGTAATTCCCACAGCACCTAACTCATGCTATGTATATAATAGGTACTAAAAAAGTGTTCACTGAAAGAATGGTTTGTTTTGTTTTGAGACAGGGTCTTACTCTGTCACCCAGACTAGAGTGCAGTGGCATGATCACAACTCACTGCAGCCCCGGCCTCCCAAGCCCAAGTGATCCTTCTGCCTCAACCTCCTGAGTATCTGGGATCACAGGCACACATCACCACACCTGGGTAAAGACAAAGTCTCACTATGTCACCCAGGCTAGTCTCAAACTCCTGGACTCAAGCAATCTTCCTGCCTCAGCCTCCCCAAGTGCTGGGATTACAGCCATGAGCCACCACACCTGGCCTAGAATGGGTTTTTAAAACAATTGTGGGAACTACTGCTAGGCAATGTGGAAAAGGTCTCAAAGCTCACTGGCAGTCTTCTTAAAAAAACCTCCAGTCTTTCAGCTTTTCTTCAGTACTTTAAACTCATCTCATCTTTCCTATCCTTCCACATTGTTACAACTGTCTTCTCTCTGCCACAGACAATACCAGATTATCTTACTAAGAATGAAAAAACCTGTTCCACGACCATAAATAAAGCAGCTCTAGAAGTTAGAGGAGCAAAATTCTCTTAAATTTTACTTACATGATGAAATTACTGTTGAAGACTGTAAGAAAGCGTAAACCACTTGAAAAAGAGTACCTCTGAATAACGTGTCCATGGGCTAGTCCTGCAGTTTGAAACAGGGAAGACCTGCCTTTTAAAGTGTGTTAACTTCGGTTAATCAACACAATGCTAGAGACATCTGAATACAGAGGCAACTAGCATGTTGATTCAGACAACCTGTGTTTAACAACGCACGATGAAAAGTTGATTCACTAACAAGAAAAAAGGAATGTTACTAAAAAATAGGGATATCTACTTAAACTGAAATTGCACAAACCTACAATAAGAAGAATTGACACCTATTTCATTTTTTTTCACCTGATTATGTCATGGACTTCAGAAGGACCTAAAACTACAACCCTCCGAAAATTAAGATCCAAAGAGGTTAAACACACCTAGTCCAACATCTCATAACTCAGAAGTTAAAGTCAAAGCTTGCTTGAGAACTCAAATACAGTGGTCTTCTCATGCTCATTCTGTCCACTTCACTTCTAAATTTCCTAACCTTATCTTTCTGCCCAAAAAGTACAGTGGACAGGGAGGTGGAAGACCTAACTGTGGTCAGCCATGCTGTGAACCAGGTGTGTAAGTTTAAGTACATTGTCTCATTTATAAAATGAGAAGATTTAACTCAATGAGCTCTGAAGGCCCTTACAGCTAGAATATACGGTGCTCCTTGAGAATGGCATAGGTCAGTTGCTATTTAACACAAATTTCACTCTACCACTTTTTTTTACATACCAAACTCTGTTATAGTTTAAGAAATTTAAAAATACTACTTTAACCCAAACAATATCTTTGTTTACCAAAAGTTTCCATATGTAGAAAGGATCCTGAAATTCTATATAGTTATTATCAAAATTTAGGCAAACTGCTCTTTAAACTTCAATCTGAAACCTATTTGAATGCCTATTCAAATTTGAAAGTCTAAACACCAATCTGAAACCTATTTGAATGCCTATTTAAATATCAAAAAAAGCTTGGGAAGTGATACATTTCACGTATCTTTTCCATTCAACCTGAAATATGTTACACTCTTCAGAAATAATTAGCACTGGCTGGGCGCAGTTAAACTCTTCAGAAATAATTAGCACTGGCTGGGCGCAGTGGCTCACGCCTGTCATGCCAGCAATTTGGGAGGCCAACATGGGTGGATGACCTGAGATTAGAAGTTCAAGAGACCAGCCTGGCCAACTTGGTGAAACCTCGTCTCTGCTAAAAATATAGAATTAGCCGGGTGTGGTGGTGCATGCCCGTAATACCAGCTACTTGGGAGACTGAGGCAGGAGAACTGCTTGAACCCAGGAGGTGGAGGTTACAGTGAACCGAGATCATCCCACTGCATTCCAGCCTGGGCAACAAGAGTGAAACTCTGGGCCAGGCACGGTGGCTCACGCCTGTAATCCCAGCACTATGAGAGGCTGAGGTGGGTGGATCACCTGAGGTCAGAAGTTCAAGACACCAGCCTGGCCAACATGGTGAAACCCCATCTCTACTGAAAATATAAAATTAGCNCCCAGGAGGTGGAGGTTACAGTGAACCGAGATCATCCCACTGCATTCCAGCCTGGGCAACAAGAGTGAAACTCTGGGCCAGGCACGGTGGCTCACGCCTGTAATCCCAGCACTATGAGAGGCTGAGGTGGGTGGATCACCTGAGGTCAGAAGTTCAAGACACCAGCCTGGCCAACATGGTGAAACCCCATCTCTACTGAAAATATAAAATTAGCCAGGTATGGTAGTGCATGCCTGTAATACCAGCTACTTGGGAGGCTGAGGCAGGAGAATTGCTTGAACCCAGGAAGTGGAGGTTGCAGTGAACCGAGATTATCCCACTGCATTCCAGCCTGGGCAACAAGAGTGAAACTCCAGGCCGAGCACGGTGGCTCACGCCTGTAATCCCAGCACTTCGGGAGGCCAAGGCGGGTGGATCACCTGAGGTCAGGAGTTCGAGACCAGCCTGGCCAACATGGTGAAACCCCATCTCTACTAAAAGTATAAAACTAGCTGGGTGTGGTGGTGCATACCTGTAATACCAGCTACTTGGGAGGCTGAGGCAGAAGAACTGCTTGAACCCAGGAGGCGAAGGTTGCAGTGAGCCGAGATCGTCCTACTGCATTCCAGCCTCGGCAACAAGAGTGAAACTCCACCTCAAAAAAATAAATAAACAAACAAATAAATAATTTGCACCAGCATGCGATTTTACAGACTATAATATCAGAGTAAAATTTGTCTTTAGTTTTGGACTGCTATTAATCAGGCTAAAAAAAGAAAAAAAAAAAATGCCTACGGTAAGTGTAGGATGTTTACTAGGCTATCCATATGAAGAACGGAAGAAAGTAAAAGGAAAAATAAGAGAAGAAACGGAAAGGAACCAAAAAAGACAAAAAAGGAAGGAAACTGAGTGAGTAAAGAACTCAGGAAAAAAAGACAATAAACAGGGAGGAAAAGAATGGTCCACAACTAGCTTGCTGATACGCCAGGGCCAGGGTGGGCCGGCATCCACAAAACGCTCAGATAGATTCCAGACGTATTCAAGTTTTTTGTTTGTTTTAATTTTGGACAGAAAGTTTACCCAGAGGAGACATGTTTCTTTGTGCCTGCTCCTAGACTCCCTGTTGAAGACTAGGAAGATTCCAATGCATGAAAAGGAACACAAGAGTCCACAGTCCAGAATACTCTAGGTCAGGGGTCCCCAAGTCCCGGGCTACAGATAGTTATTGGTCCGTGACCTGTTAGGAACTGGGCCACGCAGCAGGAGGTGTGCGGTGGACTAGCCAGCAAAGCTACATCTGTATTTACAGCCGCACCCCATCACTCGCATTACCTCCTGAGCTCCGCCTCCTGTCAGATCAGCAGCGGCACTGGATTCTCATAGGCGCACCAACCCTACTGTGAACTGCGCATGGGAGGGATCTAGGCTGCGGGCTCCTTATGAGAGTCTAATGCCTGATGACCTGTCACTGTCTCCCATCATTCCCAGATGGGACCATCTAGTTGCAGGAAAACAATCTTAGGGCTCCCACTGATACTACATTATGGTGAGTTGTATAATTACTTCATTATATATGACAATGTAATAATAATAGAAATAAAGTACACAATAAATGGAATGCACTTGAATCATTCTGAAACCATCCCCCACCCCAGCCATCTGTGGAAAATTATCTTCCACAAACCAGTCCCTGGTGCCAAAAAGTTTGGGGACCGCTGCCCTAGACGACTGACCTGCAATGTCCAAGACCCAACATGTTCCTGAGGAGTAATCTTACCAGAGCTTACAGCTCTTACTCCAAAAGAGCATGATGATCAAAAAACACGTTTTAGGAAGTAAGATGAGTATTTACGCAATCACAGTTCAGTGCTTTAAAACAACTGTTACCCTCCAAAAACAACAATAAATGCAGTCAGAATGCATGCATTGCCAATGGATTCTCGGGAGCCACTGTGCTTTCCCTCCACAATGCTGACGGCTTTCTGGGGTAAGAGGCTGGACCACTCAGACACAGAATGAGCCCAGAATGTGCTGCCACTGTTTCCCACAGAAGAGCAAATGTTCTTCAGTTATTGCAACGCATGATTTCTCACACAGACGATCACTTTTAAAACTTTAGAGCAATTCTGCTGTTTGGATATTTCTGTTGTTTAGAATCCCAAATAATATTTTATTTTTAAAAAACATGTATCTCAAAAACATTCTGCAGATGATATGAAACGACTAAACAGGGTACTGATTAAGCCTATAAAATCCTTGTTTCAAACTGCTTGTCAGGTAGTAACAAAGATATATGGCAAAGAACAAACCCCTATGTTTCTTTTTCAGGAGAACCTAAATTAGTAGCAGAAAGAATCTCAATTTAAAATCCTTTAAAAGAGGAGTAAAGGGGATTTTATATCTTTTCCATAAAATAAGAGACGTGTAAGCACAGTAACTTTTTGTAAGCTAAGAGGCATAAAACAAACTACAGATTTCAAAGATAAAATCCAAAATAAACGGCATTAAAAAAAAAAACAACTTTCATTTGCTATTAAATACCTGAATTTTCAGGCAATACATGCTAAAAATAGAAGAGTCACCACAAATTATTTTGGAACTGAGCCCATAAAAGTAGGTCTTATAAAATTCTAAAAGCTAAAAACTAGGAATAGCTAAAGGAATATGAATGACACTAAGGACAAAGGATTAAATAAATGTTCTTGGCATAGCAATAACTAATCTCTCTGGAAACATAAACAAAAAAGATAAACACAGAGTTTTAAAAATAAACAATATGTGCAATGAATGCATGATACATCAATACAAAAGCAGACACCAAAACAACTGTCAGTGGCCTTGACAATGGACAGATAAGTAGCTTGGTGAACATAACAAAAAGATTCAGTACTAACAAAAATGTCCCTAGAAATAGGACACTAGCACTTACAGTCACAAGCCACGCACAGTTTTGCAAGAGAAAGATCTGAAGTGGCATTTTTTATGAGTTGTACAAGAATTGACAGAGGTATGAAGCAGGTTCCCAGAAACTCCCCTAGTGGTTTAAATACCATCACTGAAAGAATGACTTTAGAAGGCAACTGCGTACTTCATGGAGATGAAAAGCAGCAGAATATTTCACACCTGTGTCAGCAACTTTTCCAAAGTGTAATCCAGGTTCAATATTTGGGTCTTCTAACGTAGATAGCACAAAAAAAGAGAAGGGTGCCCTCCTGACCCATCCCTAACTCCTGAAGAAGAGGGCCAGCCACATGGCAGGGAGTCTAATTTAAGGAGTCCAAGATCGTTTTACCTGGGGACTCAAAGGCATCACCCCTACAGAGACCAGTCTTGATTACTGGGTACCTTTCAAATGCTGAAGTTTCCTGGGAGGATCTACAACCATACCACCATATGAATAATCTCAATCACAGCATTTTAGGGCTGGAAAGACCTTTCTCCACCCAACCTCTCATTTCAGATGAGCAGAGACTCAAATCTCTCACAGGGTTCCATAGCTACTTGGCACTAGAAATCCAGCGGAAATATTGTAAGCAAGCTTGTCCAAGATGCAGCCCAGGACAGCTTTGAATGCACTCAACACAAATTCACAAACTTCTTAAAACACTATGAGATTGTTTTTGCAATTTTTTTTTTTTTTTTTTAGCTCATCAGCTATTGATAGTGTTTGTGTATTTTATGTGTGTCCCAAGACAGTTCTTCTTCCCGTGTGGCCCAGGGAAGCCAAAAGATTGGACACTCCTGGAGGTGCAGCACAGTATCGAACACTACTCTACCTCAATACTTTTTCCAACAAACTACGTAAGACCAGCCACAGCCACCAGAAAGGGAACTTCCCACAGGAAAAGGAAGAAGAGGAAAATGTGGAGGAAATCTACGAGGGGGGTTCTGGCCAACCACAAGTCAGCATGGGATGTTGGACACCTGGCTGTGCAAGAAACAGAAACGTGAGAAGTTGGAAGAAAGGAGCATAAAGAGATGAGAGAAGGCAAAGGCAGACACTGCCACTTAAGCACTAGTCTTACTAAGTACAAGAAAAAAGAACTGTCATTAACATCCTAACTCTCTAAAGTACAGGAGCCTTTTTGAAGGGCTTGAGGAAGCGGCAGAGACAAACTCCAGGAAAGCCTGGGGAGGCAATCACACAGCAGCTCCCTGATTCACCAATTCAGAGGTGGTCCCAGCATCTTGTTAAGCAGACTGCCAACCCCAGCCTCACACTGTCAAGTCTGAAGGATTCAAAACAGTTTCACAGATTTAATTGCAAAGATTATGTCACAGATACATATTTGAGTCAAGAAATGAGTACAGATCTGGGTAGCAAATCACACGTAGCTCTTTTCAAAGAGAAAGAGGTGATCAAAATCTAAAGCTGTGTCCATGAAACACAGTCTCAAATCAATTACTCATATGCCAAATCAACTCTTAAGATTTTAAGGTTCAATCCTTTTATAAAAGCAGTGGGACAATATACAATTTCAAGATAAAACTAAAACTGGTAGTGTGAAAAGCAGAGAAATCTCACGGTCTCAGTCCAGCTTCATGGTCTGCACTACACAAATGATTTGTTTCCTAATCCATAAAGCACGCCTAGGAATAAGCGTCATGTGTGCCTTCCAGAAACTTGATTTAAACAAGGTAACGATCATAAAGCAATCTAAAAATGTAAGCACTGCATGAATTCTGGGCATAATTTTGGAAAGGCATTTGATATGAGTCAAATAATAGCACCTACCAATATTGCGAAGTATTCACCAGAAACAGAAAGGAAAACTTACTCATTTGTTATTTTCTAACAAAGAACCCTGTGCTATTGACTAGTCTTGACATAGTTGATATGTCTTTTACAAGTTTTAGGACATTTAAAAACTTACAACATTCCATTTTTGTCTTCCCATTCCCTGCTCACCAATTTCTTCTATTTCTCTGCTTTCAGGTAAAGTTATATACATTTTCCTCAAAGTTTTAACTTTTCTTTCCTCTCCAATAAATTCAATCGTATTAGAATATACTGTCAAACCTCACTTCGATTCAACTAAGACCTTGAGTCTATCTGATTCTCGGCACCTGGAGTCTGGTTTGACATGGAATGCTTCCAGAACACCATCTGTCCTCCTTGAATGCCCTGGAATCTCTACCAAATGCCTCCCCAAGGCCTTCCCTCCCCATAAACATACACCCTAAGTAAGAACGGTGTGCTCGCTATGCAAGGGCTGCTTGAAGACAAGTCTCCTAGTAACCCCACCCCCTTTCCTACCAGATTCCAGCCCCACAGTCCCCTCATTTAGAAACTACAGAGCCACCACTCTTCTCCAAGGTCATCAAAATCAGGAATGACTGTGTCCTAACGTACTCATCCATGCCCCTGATGGACATTTCCTTCCCGCAACCATGATTCTTCCATGAGGCTGTTATCTTCAGGGGATGTCCAAGTTAATGCTGTCACAGTCTATTATGGACCCAAATCCATGGAATTTTGTCTAGAAAAAACTATGTCTCACAAAAATCATTTTATCTAGAGAGTCCACAACTATATAATGTGCTGCATTATACTCTGTAGCTGCATATTAAGAGAAGATCACATGCAGTGTCATGCACCTGTAGTCTCAGCTATTCACAAGGCTGAGGTGGGGGGACTACTTGAGCCTAGGAGTTCAAGGGCAATCTAGGCAATCTAGCGAGACTCCATTTCTAAAAATAAATAGGTCAGGCACAGTAGCTCATTCCTATAATCCCAGCACTTTGGGAGGATGGTTTGAACCCAGGAGTTCGAGACCAGCCTGTGCAACAAGGCAAGATCCCATCTCTAGAAAAAAAATATTTTTCATTTAGCTGGGTGTGGTGGCACAAATCTGCGGTCCCAGCTACTCAGGAGGTTGAGGTGGGAGGATCATTTGAGCTCAGGAGGTTGAGACCACAATGAGCTATGATTGTACCACTGCACTCCAGCCTGGGTGACAGAGTGAGACCATTTCTAAATAAATAAAAGGCACTTGGTTAGATTTAATACAACATTTAGGTTTAAGGAGTAGCAAATAGTTTTGTCATTTAATAATAACATCAGAAATACTTTAATATATTTTAACTGGGGATTTCTACTTTAGCTAAGTAGGAATACCCAATCTGAGTTTTAACAGACCCAATATTTTTGGAAAATACATGGAGTTCTCAAGAAATTCTAAATAAAATTAATTTAATCCATTTTAAACTTTTACAACTCAGTCTGTCATAGAGCAATTTTTAAATGACATAATCCTTTAGAAATTAAGCTAAAAGTGATGGGGTGGGGAGAACAGGCAAAAAAGGAAAAAAAAATCACAGAACTTTAGAAGATACTGTCTATCCCAATGGTTCTCAAAGTTTGGCCCTCTGACCAGCAACGTCAGCATTACCTGGAAACTTGCAAGAAATATACATTAGTGGGCCTACCCTAGACCTCCTGAGTCAGAAACTCTGGGGTGTGGCCCAGTAAAGTGTGTTCTTCAGTGATTCTGATACATACCAAAGTTTGAGAACCACAGGTTCAATCCAACCACTCCACTGATGAGAAAGAAGTGAAGTCAGTAACATTCTCAAACTCGAACAAGTTAGTGACCTTCAAAATGATTCTTAAACTATATACCTGAATCCAAGTAGTCCATAGGATCTTCTAAGCAAAAATACATCCTGATCTTTTGTAGCATTAATTCTAATATCATTACTATCTACTCAGATACAGGCAAGTATTTTTGTCATGAGTAATTTACATTTCATACCTAAAAAAGGAGACTTGGCCGAGTGCAGTGGCTCATGCCTGTAAACCAACACTTTGGGAGGCCTAGGGGGCGGGTCCCTCGAGCCTAGAAGTTCAAGACATGCCGGGACAACATAGCAAAACACTGTCTCTACAAACAAACAAAAAACCCACAAATTTGCCGGGCATGGTAGCATGTGCCTGTAGTCCCAGCACCTCGGGAGGCTGAAGTGAGAAGACCGCTTGAGGTCAGGAGGTTGAGGCTGCAGTAAGCTGCGATTATGCCACTGCACTCCAGATCCCGTCTTGAAAAAGATAAATAAAAATTTTTTTAAATAAAAAAGACTTCACATGATTGACCTCGCTACAAAAATGACAACTCAAATCTCACAGGCTCTTTCTGTGTGGTTGGTTGGGTTAGCTTTTGTTGCTATTAGCAGTCGTGGGTTTTGTCTTGTTATGCTCGTGTTTTGGTTTGGTTTCAAGGGCAACAGCAGGAATTGACGGAACACGTGGTTGATATTTTGTTTTCGGTTCGGGGGCTTTTATTTTTTTTGCCCCACCCAAAAGGTTCACAGCAAAGGTATTTGAAAAGTAAGGACTAAAGGACTAGGAATTGCTTAAAAGATAAGTCTTCCCATTTTATCTTGGAATATATTCTATGACTTTTTTTTTTTTAAGACAACAGATTTGTATTTCCAATTGTGTTTGACTTACTCTATGATAACATTACTTTTCATTTGTGGAACATGTAGTGGCAGAATGATAGGAAGACAACATTTATCCTAGGAACAAGCTGTTGTGGATGAAGACAGGCCTAAAATCCAAACACACACAGCAGCACAAACTAGGTTAAGTCTGATGCATAGTATAAACAGCAGACTATGTGTATCACCTCTTAAAGGTACTAAACCAAATATTTGGCTACAAAACAACCCCCAATATAGGATCTACTACACGAAACAAAATCAACAATTTTTGGTCTTAGGGCTCTTATTCTATACATATATTTCAAAGCCTACTAGGGGTTATCTACACAATTAAATATGTTTCTGTTTACATTTTAAACATCCTGTTTGACAAGCTACAGTAACTCGGGTGCTAGGATTACCATAGAAAAAAAGTCATAGAATACATGAGATTTGGAAGCTGAAGAAAGAAATGTTTCCATTCCTGTTTGTCATGGTTAAGGTGTTTTGTCAATGTCATGCCACACTAGAGGTAATATTTCCAGTCCTTTTTTCAGACTCCATTAACATATACAAGTACCAAACAAACTTTGATTTTATAACCCAAACTTTCTAACATAGTTCAGTGCATGATTTTATTTTATTTTATTTTATTTCCTCTGAAGAAGTTATCATGGGCCAGGTGCCGTGGCTCACACCTGTAATCCCAGCACTTTGGGAGGCCGAGGTGGGCGGATCACCTGAGGCCAGGAATTCGAGACCAGCCTCATCAACATCGTGAAACCCCATCTCTACTAAAAATACAAAAAGTAGCCGGGCGTGGTGGCACACACCTGTAATCTCAGCTACTGGGGATGCTGAAGCAGGATAATCTCTTGAACCTGGGAGGCAGAGACTGCAATGAGCTGAGATCGTGCCACTGCACTCTACCCTAGGCGACAGAGAGACTCCATCTCAAAACAAAACAAAAAAAAAGGGTTACCATGGATGAGTGCACAATGCAATAGAAACAACTACTTCAATTTGATTTATACTTCCAACTCTCTCTGTATGACCTGAGCACCAAATCTTCTTGTGACTTTATTTTTCACTCTGTCATCAAATAAGTGTAACAATTCATGCTACATATCTTACCAGAAAGAAATCAGTCACAGAGCTAACAATAGTACCTCTGGAGAGACTGCATTCCTTAGAAGAACTATAAAGCCAGTGGTGTAGTTACTGGTTACTTCTCTTCTCAGCTCCATGATACAGCCTCTGAAGCTAAACTGGAAGGCTCAAGTTAATTGAACATTCATTCATTCAACACATATTTATGAGCACTGATAGGTGTTGAACAGCATATTAGGCCTTGGAGATAACAATGGTCAGCAAGACAAGCACAGTTCCTTCCCCTCACAATGCATCTCAGAAAAGTACTGATTCAACTCATAGGACTTTCATTTAGTGTATACGCCAAGGGCTCACATCCATTTGTAAATAATTACTCGTAATCATAATTACCAATAACCACTCCACTCTGCTCCTGAAAAAGAGAGACCACATACACATACATGGAAAGCCACAGAACACACGAATGCTCCATAATATGAAGGCCCCACATAGGCCAAAAATATCACCCACTAAGCACCTTATAATCTCTGAACAGGAAGCATGGTGTTAAGACCTAGAAGATGACTGCAGACTTTTAAAGGCAGAATACCTTAGCCTAAATGATGACCTGTCAATTACAGGATTTAAACACAGACATATCCTCTGTAACTGTGCCATCCAATACAGTAGCCACTAGCAGCTATTTATATTTATCAATTAGATATTCAATTCTGGCCAGGCACAGTGGTTCACGCCTGTAATCCCAGCACTTTGGGAGGCCAAGGCAGGCAGATTGCTTGAGTTCAGAACCAGCCTGGGCAACATGGCGAAACCCCGTCTCCACTAAAAACACAGAAATTAGCCAGGCATGGTGGCAGGTCCCTGTAATCCCAGCTACTTGGGAGGGCTGCAGTGTTAGGATCGCTTCAGCCTGGGAAGCAGAGGTTGCAGTGGGCCAAGATCGCACCACTGCATTCCAGCCTTAGCGACAGAACAACGCCCTGTCTCAAAAAAAAAAAAAAAAAAAAAAAAAAAAAAAAAAAAAGAAAGAGAAGAAATTCAGTTCGTCAGTCACACTTAATGTGCTCAATAGCCACAAGTGGCTAGCGGCTACCACACTGGATAACACAGATTTATAAATCATTTCCATCCTCTCCAAAAGCTCTATGGGACAGTGCTGCTCTACAAATACCTCTGTAATACTCAATCTGAAAATTACAGCAATGAAATGTGAAATGTGATGAAGCACCTGTGCTCTGTTATGGCACATCAAAGCATGTCCACTGGTAACGTAGTACTTCCTTCCCAAGTTAAGTCGAAAAGTAAAAACAACCTTGGCCATCTCTTCCAGCATATATTAGTAATCAAGAAAATTCACACCGTCCAATCGACCAAAGGAATTCACAAATTCCTTTGTTTGCGAAGGATGAAATTCACAAACAAGTGAAAAACTGATATTTTGCCCCTTCTTATTTCTTTGATAATGTGTTACTAGTACTGTGTGCTTTCTGTGTAAGTTTTGTCCTGGGGTGCTTTCAGCTCTGTTTCTAGCCTGGTAGCTAGTAGCAGAGAAGGAGGTGAGGACAATTCAGAATGAAGATGAGTGGTTCAGGAAAACACCGACACAGATAATGCAACTTAAATGGAAGTAAATTTAATTGTGACCAATGCAATAAACTTAAGTGCTCACTGTGTGCCAGTGATGTGCAGATAAACAAGTCACCATTCCCACCTTTGAAGAGCCCAATTTAGTAGTGGTGTTCAATATGTAACAAATACAATGAGATATGTTGTGATATAACGCAATAAGACAAGCATATATACAATGGAGAGATGACGCAGGGAGGGTATTTTTTCAATGGTTTCTGAGGAGAAATCAGGGAACATTTCCTGAAGGAGGTATCCAAGAAGCAAAAGAGCAAACTAAGCAGAGCCGTGCACAGGAACCCCAAGTGGTTTGGCAATGCTGGTGAAAAATGTGTTTCATGGTAAGGAGGATGGGGGTGGACAATGGGAGGAGGGAGATGGGGCTAGAGAGCTATTTCCACACCAGACCACAGATACTCACGTTCCAGTCATGTCTGCCTGAGTAGGTCTATAAGCCTTCCTCACCAAAACTGCAAGTAATACGAAAACCAATCCCCAAAATTTGCTAAATAATATACCCATGCCTGCCACAGAGGTTAACAATATTTGACAGCAATCAACAGGAATATAAAATTCTTTGTGACATGGTACTCTTAATACATATTGGCCACAAATACACTGTAGCTAGTATCATTTGTTTTCAGGGAGAAACCTCTGTTTACGATGAGTTTTCTTTGGAATCTCTGTACAGAAAACACTAATGAAACAGACTACTCCCACATCTAAACGTCCCACCAACAGTTTATCTGACCAGGAGACAAATGAAACAAATTAAGAGGAGAAAGGAGATGTAACAGCAAAGTTTCTGTACTCCAGACGAGTTTTTTTTTTTTTAATCCAAAATGCTAATGGCAGAACTTCTGCTACTCTGTACCACACTCCACCTCTGGGTCCATCCAGCTGTGACCACACCACAACTGTATCGCATCCAGCAACCTAAAGCACTCTTGTGGTTGCTCATGTAAATACTTGGAAAATATTTGCCTCTTCCGGACTCTCCCCTTCATATTATACAAATGCTCAAGTCTCAAAAACAGAACAAGAAACTTCCAGAGAACCTATTCACTTCAAATTACGGAGATCCCCTCTCTCCTTGATCCACAATAAACTTCTGGAAAAAGTCGCCTACAGGCCTTAAAGAATCACCAAATGATTTTCCTCCCTTATACAAGCAAAGCTTTTCAAACAAAAATCTTAACAGTAGAAATGTACCCACATAAACAAGCTGGCCCTTAGGCGAACATAACTACTACTATTCACACAAACATGGGGCCCTTAGGCAAAGGGACATTTTCCACGAGGCATACGTGGCTGTTGAAATTAAGGGTTCTGAACTCGACCTCTCTAGGTCCTAGGTACAGTCGTCCTCCCTGATTAACTCCGAGCTTCCACTCCTCCAACTGTAAAATAGGGGTAACAGTACTTTTACGAGTAGATCCATGCATGGGGAGCCACAGTATCTGACACATAGAGACCCCACTGAGTGACAGATCAATACGTGTTAGCTATTTTAGCTGTTTTTACTATTTTGTCCCTGAATAGGTATGATTTCACAAGTAGCTATTCCATCAAGCTGGTTACTTCTATAAATTCGCACTCTGCACCAAAATCACTTAGGGGAAGTGGGGTTAAAATACACCGTCCAGGCCCTATTTGGATGTGGGTCCAATTGGTCTGGGATTGGGCTGGGCGTTAGAATTCTTTTTAAAGCACTCCAGTTGGTTATAACACGCAGCCGGCCTTCAGAAGCACACACAAATGTCTACACGTCCACAGGGATGTACACACCACCTGTAAGATCCGAGTTTTGAGTCCAGCAGCGCAAGTAGGCCCTCCCGCCTGGACCAGGCTCCCTGAAGCGCTGCGACGATGAACCTAGCACTGCTCGCCAGAAGCGCCAAACCCCTCACCCAGAGCCGGGCCACCCGCAAGACACGGCTCCATCGGGGGTCACTCGCCCCCTCGCGCGCCCTCTGCGGCCCCCGCGGGCGCCGGCCCCTCCGGCCGGCTTCACCTAGCCCTCACCTCCCGCGCCCCGGCCCCCTCCCGCACCTGGCACGTGACTCGACACGCGCCAGCTGCACGCGGGCTCCATCAAAACAAAACAGAGGAGGCCGGCGGGGCGGCGGGAGGCCGCGCGGGGCGGCGAGAGCGGGCGCGCCCCCGTGCCCGGCGCGCGACCGCGCCTCTGGCCACCCCGGGCCCGCCGCCGCCGCGCGCCCCGGCAGGCGGGCGGGAGGGGCAGAGAGCGGGCCACCCTGTTGCGCCCCGGCCCCGCCGCCCGCCCGCGCCCGCTCCCCGGAAACGGTCATCACCGGGAGAGCGCCGGCTAGTGGCGCACCCACCCGCGCGGGGAAACGCCGGCCCTGCGTGGAGCGCCCGGCTCCGCGGCCGCTGCCGCCGCCCGGCTGCGCGAGTGTCAGCCCCGTCACGACTCCTGCTACGCACTCGCGCCCGGCTTTCAGCTCCGGCGCTTCCGCGACCCTCAGCGTGGCCGCCGCCTCCCTGCCACGGCACTCCCGGCGACCGGGGGCTGGCGGCCCCTAACCTCGCGAGGGGATCGGCCGAGCCCTGTGGCCCACCGCCGCACCGTCGGACCGTCACCCCTCTTCGGACACCCAATCCCACCACCTTCGGCCTAGGGCGGGGGCGCGGGGAGGACGGCTACGAGCTGTCAGGAGCCTCCAGCTTTCCCGTGACGAAGCTCACTCGCCTCGCCTTGACGTCCGGCACTCACCCAGCAGCGGGCTGCGAGCTGGAGCAGACGTTTCGACACGAGGGAGGACGGGGGGGGAACGTCTTGATTTTTCTCTGCTAATTTGCCACAGCACAGGAAAAAACAAACAAACAAACAAAAAAACAGCAAGACGCAGCTCTACCCTTTGGCTGGCTTAAAGGCTTTTAAGCTTCGCGCACGTCATCGCTACGCCCATGCAACAGAGCTTACCGAATAGGCAATGCCCACCCCACAGCACCCTGGCTAAGTAAACCGGCCTTCTGAAAGCCGGCGGGTGGGGGTGGTCACTAGCTGGAGGGCCCCAACGCCACGCCCACCTTCTGGAAACGCTGCGCCCTTGGGGTGGGGTTTGAAGAGACAGCTGAATCCTAAAGTCAGAGGGCCATGAGTGGGACCCGGCACCCCTCCGCCCCACCCCCCCCAGGCGCGCTGCAGCTCCCGTCCCCGTCTCCAGAGTGCACCAAGGCATCCTGCGTCCCTGCCGGAGAAAAGGGGATAGGGGCCAGAGGCCCGAGTTCCCGGGAGTTGCGATTCCAGTGGAGAACCCGAGACCACCGTGTCCTTTCTAATTAATAACATGCCACCCCCCAACTCCAATCCCCCCCCGCCCGGCCTTATTTTCTTGTTGACAGCAAAGGTAGGGGACGTGGGAGAAAGCGAGAGTTGTTCTCTAGGTTCGGGAATGTTGGCTGCGCGGAGAAGGGTGGAATCTTCGAAATGGAAACAGTTCCCCCTCCCCTCCCCCCTCCCTCCCTCCTCCCCTCCTCCTTCCTCCTCCTCTTCTTCTGTTTACCTCAAGTTTGAATTTTATCTGCGCAACATTAGCTGGAATGCGGACATTGAAAAAAAAAAACACACACACACACTCTCTCAGCCCGGCGGCAGCTCCAGAGGAGCCATGTGGCATCAAGCCACAGCAAAGGGGAAAAAGTGCTCTTAGCAACACAAACATGGCGAAATCGCTCCCACAAGCCGGGTTCCCGCGACAGCCCTACCTTCCCCCGCTCGTCTTCCGAAGGTCCTGGCCAGGAACCACAGACCCCTTCCGGGGGGCGGCGAGGGGGCCCCGGGCCGAGCGAGGGTGGGCGCACGGGGTGTGCTAAAGGGGAATTGACTAGCCAGCCGATCAGCCCCGCCAGGAGCGGAGGGGACGCCTTCTTCACGCCCTGAGATCGCAAAGGAGAGCAAAATTCCCATCCCAAAGTCCTGCGGGACCGGCTTCCCCACTCTACGAACTTACCCCAGGGCTGAACGCACGCTGCTTAGCTCCTTGCCTCGTTCCTTCCTCCCGGGCGCGACGAGAGGGGAAAACGATGCGCACGTAGATTTGTAGAGCGTATTCTTGAGAATTTCCCTGGGATGGATGGGGAGGAGCGGTGGAGACTCAGGAGACAGGTGCCGCGCTGGCCTGGGCTGCCGGCTAAAAGTTGTTCTCCGCGCGGTGGGCGGTGGGGTCCCCGGCCAAGGCCGAGGACCCCGGCTCCCTGCCCCCCGGCGTCGCCCACTTGTCACGCCAGGCTGCTGCGTGCGCTCGGCTGCAGGGGAGGTGGCGTAGTTTCTCTTCCTCCCACCTCTTCTCACTCACTTGTTTTTGTAGCCGTGGGCTCCACTAATGCTTTCCTCTCCACAATGTTGTTTCATTATATCATGTCCATCATGTGACACCAGAGAGGCCTCTCTATGGAAACTTAAAGGGGCTCCCACGTGACTGCAGCAGCAACAACAGCAGCAGGACTGGCGGCGGCGGCCGCAGCGGCGTCCGTACCTCCACCCACCGGGAGCCCCTGGCAGCATCCCGGAGGGGCTTCTGGCGCTGCAGGAGCCCAGATCGGGGAGCCATAGCATCCGGGAGCCGTGGTGTCTGTGCGTGCGTGGAGTCTGTGCTCATGACATAGGAAGCCGAACAGAAGGAGCGTCCTCAAATCCTTTCCTACAGTCACCAAACCCACGCTCTGTTAAAATGACATTTCGTGGCTCCTACTTTGTTTCCTCGGAGAGCAATGAGTTTTCTGTCAGGCCTGATTCAGTTTGACAAAAGTCAAAAAGAAAAACCGGATTTGTCCCTCTGCAAGTTCAGTCAGATCGCTGGGAGAACAGAAATGACAAAACAATAATAACAGAAATAGAACCAGGCATTTGATACATAATTACCATCACCACGGCTTTCAAGCTTTCTGGAATTACATTCCTCCAGTAACTGTTGATGATGCTTGCAGGAGGCAAAATGCAATGCAGTTTTTCTCTTCCGCAGCTATATTAGGGCTTTGTTGCTGACAACAGTGAAAACTTGTTTGTGTCAGGAAGTGAGGTACGGAGATATGACCTGGAAGGTACAGACAAAACCAAAGTGGCAGTTTTTGCATTACTTTTCTGACCACATTCTTTCAAATGGCGACAAGAAGGCGGTCTGCTGTAAAATTCGTGGGGTGTTTGATGGGAAACAAAATAATCAGAAAAACGTAATTATCCCTAGGCATACCATACTTGCTAGTCGCTAGAAAGTATACATATATGTATCTGTGTATACATAGAGAAAGCAAAAAGCATGTGCACTTTAATATTTTTGAGCCACTAATTTTGTCATCATTTCTAGCATTAACAAACACTTGGAAAGACTTACTCAAGTCCAGGGATGTGTGGAAACTCACAATGTTGAGTGCTGTGGGTATTACTGACTCACAGTCCCTTTAAGGGTTTGTACCATAAATCCCAAATTTCTGCCTTAAAGTTTTTACAGACACGGAGATTTTATCCTGTAAATCTAAGCCAGATAGCTATTTCTGGGTTTTTTAGTTCATGCGTTTCCATTTTATAAGGGAAACTGTTTGGATTGGCGGAATCAAGAAAAAACTTCGCAAGAAACTGAAGAGTGGGATGGAAGATCTTTCCTTTTGGCCTTGCCTTGACACTCGCTCTCTCCACCTCATCAGTTTACCTCATCAGCCATGATGAATGAGCTCCATTCCAACCCTTCTAATTCTATAATATCTCTCCCAAGTTTTACCTTCCTATCTCATGCCTAATTCTTTCATCCCTTTCCTCCTACAGCCCTTGCCTCCCAACTCAGCCCCTTCTCTGCCTGGGCGCTCAGCTCAGGCCTCCCCAAAGACTGTACCTCCCATCCTCCCCTGCAGCTGCCCCCAACCCCACGCCCTTCCCAGCTCGGCCTCTCTTCTCTGCAACTCTACCTCCTTACCTCTCTTTGACCTCTAATCACCTTCACAGTCTGGCCCTTGACGTCTGGGCCTCTTCTTACCTCTCTTTACCTGAAATGTCCTGGCCCTCACTGGGGTCTCCTCCACACCCTTCTCTCTGGTCCCATCCCTTCTGCTGCCAAGCCCCAGCGTTCCTCCAGCTCGGCCTGGTCAGCTTGAGCCTCATTTTGTTCGCGTGCCCCTGGGCTGGGAAAGGAGTGTGTGGTGCACAGTGGGGCCGAGGATCCCTCGGGGCCGTGGCCCCTGCCTCGCCCCCTTCACCCCTCCCGAGTCCCGGTTGCGGCGCTTCCTGGGCGGATGGCTTGGAATTGCTGCAGCAGCTGCGGTTCTGCTGTGTCATGCAAGAAGGAGGCGGCGGCGGCCGGAGCTGGAGGGGGAGGAGGGGAGGAACCTGATCCTCCGGTAGCGAAGGGCTGGAGGCAAACACCGAGCTCCTCCAAAGCCGCCCGGGAGCAGGGAGGGCTCCGCTAGCCCGGGGGGGGCCCTCCCCGCGGGGCAGATGGTAAGTGGGGCGGTGCAGGTGGTCGCCTTGGGAAGGGAGCGCGCAGGGGGGTAAGGTGGGGCGGCGGGAAGTACTGGAGTCATCCCAGCCAAACTAAGGAGCCGGGTGTCCAGCTGAGAGGGACCCAGGCCGTAATAAGGATGTCCAGCCAAACGCAGCAATAATTACTATTCGAGTGACGCCCCGAAGTTGACCCAAGCTACACAGAGGGTGGAGTGGTGCATCCTGAACCCAGGGCAGAGCTGGAGGCAATGATTCAGGGTTTGAGAAGTATCAAGCTCAATGGCCTGGCGCTTTAAGGTGCAGCTGACTAGGAAAAGCCAACCCACATCGTATTCCCAGAGCCTTGCTGCGCTTTCTGGGTTGTCTTGTTTAAATCTAGCGAAAGGGATGGGAAACCTGCCCAACCTCACTTTAGCCACGAAAATAATGCTCTTGGCCAGTGGCCTTGGACAAACAGCCTCTGGTGCAATCAAATAATCAATAGGAAGAAGAACTTCATTCCCCTCACCATCCTCCTTCCCCAAGTTCCTTTGATCAGAGTACCTCATTCGGCTTAAAGGAGAAAGAAAACTATGTGTGACATTCCCTCCCAGCCTACCTGCAGCCAGACTACTCACCACACAAACTGCCCACCCCGCTCCCCTCCTCATCTTCAGAGCCATGATTCCGAGAGACATTGCAATACTACTCACGTTGGGTGAGAAGACTGCCTGAAACTCTGAACAATTTCACCTCCCTTGCCCTTTGCCACGGGAATTCAGAACCTACGACTGAGAGCAGGGAAGTATACGGACAGGCTGGGCATGTAGGAACATTACTGCCTTCACTGGATGTAGTTCTCCAGACAACTTTTTAATTGTGATTATTCCCTTCCATTGCACTCCTGGAAATTTCAAAGCACTTTCTAAAACATCATTTTTTTAATGTCAGTCATACATTTAGAGGTAAGGGGTTGATGGGATTAACTGAAAGGCTAATGACTGTCTCAAAAGCACATGCTGTTGCTAGGGAACCCAAGCTCCTGCTGCTCTCTAATCACCAGCGTGTTCCATGGAAATCAAACCGCTCAGGGTGTTATTAAAATGAATGGCATCGGGTTAAAGGCGTTCTTGCTTATGTTGTAGCATCCTGGATTATCGATTGCCTCACACCCACATATCTTGTTTTCCTAATTTGATTTCTGTATTTGCGTCACTGCCAGGGACACTCAGACTAGACCAGTCAGTTCACTTCCTGTTTCTCAGAACTGGTTTATATTTGGTCTCGTAGCACTAGCTGGTAAAACATTATCAAACTGATCCCCTTGGAAAAAAATCTTTGCTTCCCGTTGAAAACAAATTATTCTAATTAAATTCTAATTCCCGTGGAAAACGTCATCATTTGAGGAGTAGACTGCCAGTTGCCATTTGAGAAACCATCCTTGAAATGTAAAGCCTAGAAAAAAAAATCATCTCGATTTCTTTTACCCAAAATCTTCATTCCTCAGCACTAGAACTAAGACACACTCGAGTGAAGAGTAGATTTAAGTATACTTCTAAAATGAAACACATAAATTAATAAATAAATAAATAAATACACGTTGAAGCTGGGGAAATCATTTAGACTAAATAAGGCATAGAATTGAATGGAATCCAGGCCCAGGAAGGACAAGTAAGCTTGGGTTAGCATTGTGGCATTCAGAGAACACAGTGTGATTACAAGGCTGTACTGCAAATAGGAAACGCCATCACTTTGTGTACTAATTGTCTCTTTTACCAATTCCCCTACGTCCCTGGACAAGACAACCTTGTTTTGTTTTGTTATCAGTCCCTTCCTCTTTATAACAAGGATATTGCAAAGGCAATATCAGAAAGATAAGCCCTATGTAAATAGGTGGATTCTGATATAGATAATTTGTTTAGATGGAAAATAAAGCCCTTTGAAAAAGATGTATAATGGCATCAATAGCCTGGATGACCTTAAGTGAGCCATCATAGGTCTTATGTCAGTTTCTTTGTGGAAGCTTAAATGAAAGTGCTGGACTAAAGGATTTCTAAGGCTCCTCCCATTTACAAACTTCTGTGATGAGATTGAACTCACTACATAAAAATTTCAATTTTAGCTGGATTTTGCAATGTTACATTTTAGCACTGAACCTTTAGTATCTATCCATAGGAACCTTGAGGGAAATGATGGGAAATGATTTTCTATTGATGTATCCATTTTTAGTGTCTGTTGACAGAAAAATAAAATTTACCTTACTCCCCAGGTACTTACTCTCTCCCTGCCTCAGTGGTATTATGGAAGCAGCAGGATAAGAGTTACAAAAGGATATAAAAGTGTAGGGAAAGTTCTTTCAGTCTACTTATTTATTTATTACAACAACATCTCACTGTGTTACCCAGGCTGGCCTCCAACTCCTGGGCTCAAGCAAGGCTCCCACCTCAGCCTACTGAGTAACTGGGGCTACAGGTACACTCAACCATGCCTAGCCTTTCAGTCATTTTAGATATAGGCAATCCTAAGTACTCTGATGATCCAAGTGGTGGAATGATGGAGGAAGGGGTATACAGAAATATAAACTGAATCCTCACGGAACTAATAATAATCTATTTGCCTGTGTTTTAATTAGTGCTAGGCAAAAATAGACCTTGCTCAGCTCTTAGAATTTTTCAGATTCACAGTATTGAGAAGTAGCATGAAGAAATGTGAGATTTGTGCCAGAGAGAAAAGACCTGACTTTGAAACCCAACTCTGCCACTTTATTCATTATTGAGTGCTTGCACTGTGTCAGGTATTGTGCTGGGTGCTGGGAATACAAAGATGAATACGACACAGTTTCCGCTCTGAAGGACATTATAGTATCACGAGAACAAAGATGAATATGCAGTTGATGAGGCAACAGTGAGGTGATATCAACAGGGGAGCTTATAAGGGTGCCTAACCCTGACCACGCATAGGGTCTTTAACCACACAACGTGAATCTTGAGATGAGTTCTGAAGGATAAGTAGAAGTAAGCCAGACAAGTGGGCGGATTACAGAGAAAGATATTCCAAGCAAAGAAAGTACTATGTGTAAAGACCTTAGGGAAAAAGCTGTGCCCAGAGAGTTGAGGGTGAAGAACAGAGCCTGGCAAGTAGATTCTAAATAAATACGTTGTATAAATCCGTGGCAGAAGTCCTGAAGGAGAAATCCAGAAAGATTAGCATGGTCGAGTATGTCATCCTAAAAAGTCTGAACTTATTCTAAGGCTGTTGGAGAACCATTGATGAATTTTAAGGGGCATAGTGAACTGATCAAATGTTCATTTTAGAAAGATCTCTCAGCTGGGTGCAGTGGCACACTACTGTAATTCCAGCAGTGTGGGAGGTTGAGGTGGGCAGATTGCTTGAGCTCAATAGTTGGAGACCAGCCTGGGCAACATGGTGAAACCCTGTCTCTACAAAAACACAAACACACACAAAAAAATAGCCAGGCCTGGTGGCACACACCTGTAGTCCCAGCTCCTCAGGAGGATCACTTGAACCGGAGAAGTGGAGGTTGCAATGAGCAGAGATCATGCCTCCGTGCTCCGGCCAGGGGAAACTTACAATCATGGTGGAAGGTGAAAGGGAAGCAGGCACCTTCTTCACAAGGCGGCAGGAGAGAGAGAGCTTGCAGGGGCAACTGCCACTTTTAAAACCATCAGATCTCATGAGCACTCCCTCACTATCATGAGAACAGCATGGGGGGGAGCTTCCCCCACGATCCAGTCACCTCCCACCAGGTCCCTCCCTCAGCACGTGGGGATTACAGTTTGACATGGGACACAGAGCCAAACCATATCACATTATAAAAACGAAATAATGACAGATGTCTAAACTAAGGTAGCAAGAATGGAAATGGAGAAAGGAAGGATTGAAAGGGTTCAAGATATATTAAGGACATAGAACCAACAGAATTTGATTATTGATGGTATCCTCCATCAGTGGTATCCTTCCATTTTCATAAGCCATAAATCTGCTCCCATTATATCCTGCAGATATATCCTGAGGTCCAAGATGGGGACCTCAGGAGGAAAAGCAGGTTGTGGAGTAAAGGTAATTAGTTTAGTTTTCAACATGTTGAGTTGAAGTGTCCATAGAATATCAAAGTGAAGCTGTCTACTACATAATTGAACAGGGAAGTCTAGAACTCAGGAGAGAGATCTATGCTGGAGTCATCAGAATAAGGAATAGTTCATGGAAGTAGGTGAAATATCCAAGAGAAGGCATAGAGAAAGGAAAGAAAAGGATCTACTTTGGAACCCAATGAAAACACCGAATTTAAAAAGTGAGGAAAGAAAAAACACAGGGGAAAAATATCCCAAGAGGTAGGAGGACCAGGAACAAGTAGTTTCAGAGGAGCCAGGGAAGGAAATATCAGCAGTATTAAATGCCAGTGAGAGATCAAGAAAAAGAGGATTGTGGCCAGCTGCGGAGGCTCACGCCTGTAATCCCAGCTCTTTGGGAGGCCGAGGTGAGTGAATCACCTGAGGTTAGGAGTTCGAGACCAGCCTGGCCAATATGGCAAAACCCTGTCTCTACTAAAATTAGCCGGGCGTAGTGGCACACACCTGTAGTCCCAGCCATTCAGGAGGCTGAGACACAAAAATCTCTCGAACCCAGGAGGTAGAGGCTATGGTGAGGTGAAATTATACAACTGCACTCCAGCCTGGGCAACAGAGCAAGACTCTGTCTCAAGAAAAGAAAGAAAAGAAAAGAAAAGAAAAGAAAAGAAAAGAAAAAGAGGACTGAAAAGTTTTTGGATTTAGTAATAAGGAGGTCATTGGTGTGTTTGGCAAGAAGGAGTTTATTAGTAAAATGGGGTTAGTAGCCAAACTGCAGTGAGTTGAAGACAGGATGACAGTAGAGGATGCAGACAGATGAAGTTCTTTTATGTAAGAAGGACTAAAGGGCAAGTAGGGAAAGAAAATAAAATAAAAGTATTGGAAAGAGAGTGGTGCAATCCATGGTCTGCAAGCTTAAGGCTGCACAAGGAAAGAAGGAAATACTACCCTAGTAGAATTCTTTATTCTCTCAGCCTTCAAATTAAATGGCATTACCATCCACCAATTACTCAACACAAAAAGCATGTAGATATTCTTGATTCTTCTCTTTTCCTCCGTTTTCACAATCCTCAGAATTCAAGTCAACTTTACCTCCAAAACATTTCCAAAATGTCTCTTTCAATCTCCACCGCTACCACTCTAATACAAACCACCATCATCCCTCTTCTGTGCTCTTGTAATAGCTTTCTAAATGGGTTTTCCTGCTTCTGCTCTTGTCCTCATTCTCCACAGCACAGTTAGAGTTTCATAAATCATAAATGTTACGACATAAATCAGATCATGTGATTTCTCATCTTAGAATCCCTCCATGTCTGCTGATGGCACTTGTGAAAAAGTCCAGACTCCTCCTCCATACAGGGCCTATGGAGCCCTGTACAGCATCCCTGACCACCTCTTCAACCTCATCTCCCACCACTCTCCACCACTGCAGTGACACCAGCCTTATTTATCTTCCTCAAACGTGTTGAACTTGCTCTTGTATTATACGATTTACCCCATATACTTCCTTTTCCTGGAATATATTTTGGTCATTCTGATCTTTGCTTATATGTCACCTCCTCAAAGAAGCCCTCCCTGATCACTCCATCTGAAGTGTCCTTCTCTCTCCACATTTCCAACTATACTACGTATTTTTTTTTCGTAGTAGTGGAACTTTATTACTATTTGTTTTTTATCATGTATGGTTGAGAACTCTTCTAAAATGCAAACCTTATGAAGATTACTGGCATGTCAGGGACTTAAAAAATATTCATTAGGGCCAGGCGTGGTGGCTCATGCCTGTAATCCCAGCACTTTGGGATGCCGAGGCGGGCAGATCACAAGCTCAGGAGATCGAGACCAACCTGGCTAACATGATGAAACCCCGTCTCCACTAAAAATAAAAAAAATTAGCCGGGCATGGTGGCGGGTGCCTGTAGTCCCAGCTACTCAGGAGGCTGAGGCAGGAGAATGGCGTGAACCTGGGAGGCGGAGCTTGCAGTGAGCTGAGATCTCGCCACTGCACTCCAGCCTGGGCGACAGAGCGAGACTCTGTCTCAAAAATAAATAAGTCAAAAAAAATATATATACACACACACACACACACACACACACACACACACACACACACATATATATTCATTGGATGTTTGTAGTAGGAAAAGGAGAAAAACAACCATTTATTAGAAATTGGAGGCATCAAGAATCAGAGTCTTAGTGCAACTGGAATGGCTAGTGGCAATGATTACTAGGTTTTTAAGATTCTGGAAGTGGAAGAGTTACTAGCTGTGTGATCCTGGATGTTTACATTCTCTGAGCCTCACTTTGTGGTTAATAATACTATATGCCTCACAAGGCTGTTACGAAAATGAAATGAAATGGAATAGGTATAGGCATAAGGCAGTCTTGTGAAATTATTTTCAGGAATTCAAGACTTCTGCAAATCAATTCATGCATTCCACATATGGACTCCCTTGTAATGGAGTTAGCCCTTGATGATTACTTATTATTAGAATTAAAAAATTGACTAAATCATTACTTTGAAAAGATACCAGGATATCTGATAGAACCTGGAAATTAAACTATTTAAGAAGAAATCAGAGTACTCCTACAAATTCATTAAAAAAAAAACCTTTAAAACTCTGGAAAATTGGGCAAAGGGTATGACAAATAGATTGTAGTCAAAGAAATACAAATGTATCTGAAAATGTGTAATAATAAAAGGCATGCACATCACAACTGCAGTGACATCTATTTTTTACTGTCAAGTTGACAAAAATAAAAAACTTTAATAATACACTTGACTGGCCAGGCTGGGAAGCAGGCACTTTCTTATACTGCCAATGGGAGTGAAAGGTGGTATCACTTCTATGGAGGGCAATCTGGCAACATTTATCACACTTTTAAATGTACAAAGCCTTTACCCTGGCAATTCTACTTTTATATATTTATCCAATAGATATACTCACACGGATATTGAAGGATGACTCTTCTAGGACCTACACTGAAGCATGATTTATAGTAGTAGTTAAAGACTGAAAACAGCCATCAATAGAGAAGTGGTTAAATAAATTATGATAGAATTAAACAAGTGAAAGAGGCTGGGCACAGTGGCTCACGCCTGTAATCCCAGCACTTTGGGAGGCCAAGGTGGGCGGATCACGAGGTCAGGAGATCGAGACCATCCTGGCCAACATGGTGAAACATCATCTCTACTAAAATACAAAACATTAGCTGGGCGTGTTGGTTCATATCTGTAATCCCAGCTACTTGGGAGGCTGAGGCAGGAGATTCACTTGAACCCAGGAGGCAGAGATTGAGGTGAGCCCAGATTGCGCCACTACACTCCAGCCTGGGTGACAGAGCAAGACTCTGTCTTAGAAAACAAACAAAAAAACAAAAAGAAAAGAAAAGAAAAGAAAAAAATAAAAAACAAGTGAAAGGCAGCTGTTAAAAGTGTGAGACAATTCTAGGCATACTTGTGTGAAAAGATCTTCATGATACATTACTAAGTTAAAAAAATACGATGAAGAACAATGTGTATTTTGCTAGCATCGCATTTCTTTTTAAAAGACGGTTTACATTTTTTGGTCTAAAAAACATAATTTGTGGGGAGATAAAATAGAGAAGAGAATGAGCAGATGTGGAGAGAACAGTTGGAAGGTACATTAATGGTTCCTGTGAGAGATCATGGTTGCCCAGATTAAGGCAGTGAAACACACAGGGAGAGAAATGATGAGAGCCAAGAGTTATTTTAAAGAAACTGATGATTGATTGGAAATAGTGGGTTATGGAGAGGGAGACACTGTCATAGTTGACTTTTCTCCCAAGATCAGGTACATGAACAGAGGTGCAAGAGCATGACTAAGATGGAGAATCCTAGGACAGAAACAGAATTGCAGGGTGACACAGTTTGGATATTTATCCCATTTAAATCTCATGTTGAAGTGTAATCCCCAGTATTGGAGGTGGGGCCTGGTGGGAGGTATTGGATCATGGGGGCAGATCCCTCATGAAGGGCTTAGTGCCAGCCTATTGATGATGAAAGAGTTCTCGCTCAATTAGTTCATGAGAGACCTGGTTGTTTCAAAGAGTCTGGGACCTCTGCCTTTCCTCTCTTGCTCCTGCTCACACCATGTGACTTGCTGGCTCCCCTTCCCTTCTGCCATGATTGAAAGTTCCTGTAGTAGTTCATTCTCTTACTACTATACAGACATACCTGAGGGCTGGGTGCAGTGACTCACGCCTGTAGTCCCAACACTTTGGGAGGCTGAAGCGGGTGGATCACCTCAGGTCAGGAGTTCGAGACCAGCCTGGCCAACATGGTGAAACCCTGTCTCTACTAAAAATATAAAATTAGCTGGGTGCAGTGGTGGGCACCTGTAATGCCAGCTACTCAGGAGGCTGAGGCGACAGAATCGCTTGAACCTGGGAGGTGGAAGTTGCAGTGAGCCAAGATTGTGTCTTTGCACTCCAGCCTGGGCAACAAGAGCAAAACTCTGTCTCAAAAAGAAAAAAAAGAAAGAAAAAAAGAAAAGAAAGACATACCTGAGACTGGCTAATGAGAAAATAGGTTTAATTGGCCCATGGTTCTGTGGGCTGTACAGGAAGCATCACTGGGGAGGTCTCAGGAAACTTACAATCATGGTGGAAGGTGAAGGGGAAGCAAACACATCTTCACATGGCTGGCACAGAAGAAAGACAGTGAAGTGGGAAGTGCTACATACTTTTAAACAGAGATCTCTTGAGAACTCACTCACTGTCACGAGAAGAGCAAGGGGGACATCTTTCCCCATGATCCAATCACCTCCCACCAGGTCTCTCCCCCAACATTGGGAATTACAATTCAACATGAGTTTTGGGTGGGGACACAGAGCCAAACCATATCATTCCATCCTGGCCCATCTCAAATCTCATGTCCTTCTCACATTTCAAAAAACAATCATGCCTTCCCAACATTCCCTCAAAGTCTTAACTCATTCCAGCATTAACTCAAAAGTCCAAGTCCAATGTCTCATCTGAGACAATGTAAGTTTCTTCTGCCTATGAGCCTGTAGAATCAAAAACAAGTTAGTTACTTCCAAGATACAATGGGGGCATAAGCACTGGGTAAATACAGCCATTCCAAAAGGGAGAAATTGGCCAAAACAAAGGAGCTAAAGGCCCCATACAAGTCCAAAATGGCTGCCAGAGGGCAGTCATTAAATCTTAAAGCTCCAAAATAATCTCCTTTGACTTCATGTCTCACATCTAGGCCACACTGATGCAAGGGGTGGGCTCCCAAGGCCTTGGGCAGCTCCACCACTGTGGCTCTACAGCATACAGCCCCTGCAGCTGCTTTCTTGGGCTGGTGTTGAATGGCTGTGGCTTTTCCAGGGACACAGTGCGAGCTATCAGTGGATCTACCATTCTGGGATCTGGAGGACAGTGGCCCTTTTCCTACAGCTCCATTAGTCAGTACCCTAGTGGGGACTTTGTGTGGGAGCTCCAACTCCATATTTCCCCTCCACACTACCCTAGTAGAGGTTCTCAATGAGGGCTATATTTCTACAGTAGACTTCTGCCTGGACATCCAGACATTTCCATACATCCTGTGAAATCTAGGCAGAGACTCCCAAACCTCAATTCTTGCCTTCTGTGCACCTACAGTCCCAATGCTACATGGAAGCCACCAAAACTTGGGGCTTGCACCCTCTGAAGCAACAGCCTGAGCTGCACCTTGGCCCCTTTTAGCCACAGCTGGAGCTGGAGTGACTGGGATGCTTTCCCCTTGTCTTGGCTATTAACATTTGGCTCTTCTTTACTTATGCAAATTTCTGCAGCCTTAAATTCCTCCCCAGAAAATGGGGTTTTCTTTTCTACTGCATGGTCAGGCTGTAAATTTTCCAAACTTTTATGCTCTGCATCCTTTTTAAATATAAGTTCTAGGTTCAAGTCATTTTTTTGTCTATGCAAATAAGTATAGGCTTTTAGAAGCAGCCAGGCCACCTCTTGAATGTTTTGCTGCTTAGAAATTTTTTTGGCCAAATACCCTACATCATGCCTCTGAGGTTTGGTTTCACAGATCTTGAGAGCAGGGGCATAATGCCACCAGTCTCTTTCCTAAAGCATAGCAAGAGTGAACTTTACTCCAGTTCCCAATAAGTTCCTCATCTCCATCTGAGACCACCTCAACCCTGACTTCACTGTCCTTATCTCTATCAGCATTTTGGTCGCAACCATTCAACAAGTCTCTAGGAAGTTCCAAACTTTCCCTCATCTTTCTGTCTTCTTCTAAGCCCTCCAAAGTGTTCCAACCTCTTGCCCATTACCCAGTTCCAAAGTTGTTTCCACATTTTCATATATCTTTATAGCATTACCCCAATTCTGGTATCAATTTTCTATATTAGTCTATTCTTGCACTGTTATAAAGACATATGTGGGACTGGGTGATTTATAAAGAAAATAGCTTTAATAGGCTCATGGTTCTGTGTAGCTGTACAGAAAGCATAGCTGGAGGGATCTCAGGAAACTTACAATAATGGAGGAAGGCAAAGGGGAAGCAAACACATCTTCACATGGCTGGCACAGAAAAGAAAGAGTGAAGGGGAAGTGCTACACACTTTCAAACAACAGATCTCACAAGAACTCACTCACGTCACAAGAATAGCAAGGGAGAAATCTGCCTCCATGATCCAGTCACCTCCTACCAGGTCCCTCCCCCAACATTGGGAATTACAATTCAACATGAGATTTGGATGGGGACACAGAGCCAAACCATATCAGCTTCCTCAGACTCTCACCATAAGCAGATGCAGCACTATGTTTGTACAGCCTACAGAACCAAGAACCAAATAAATTCCTTTTCTTTAAAAATTACCCAGTCTCAGATATGTCTTTATAGCAATGCAAGAATGGACTATCACACAGGGGAAGATCAAAAGTTCTAAATGCAGATGTCCCCTGAAGACTTGTAGATATGGCTGTGAGGCTCATAAGAGCTGCTGGAACTGGATTTATAAATCTGAAAGAAGATTGCCTCGGGAGGGTAGATAGAAAGACTAAAAAAAAAAAGTGGATCCAGGTCTAAACCTTGATCATTTAAGACTGAAAAGAAAAGAAAGAGCTGGCAATGGAGACTGAAAATCAGAAACCAGGAGACTACGGGGCCAAAGAAACCAAGAGAAGAATCCGTTAAGGAGGACCAACTCTTTGTTAAACACTGCCAAAAGGTCAAGGAAGATTATTTTAATTTGTTTCTCACGTAAGCGTTAAGCTCCTTGAGAGTTAGTACTATTTTATTGTTTCTTTTTATTTCCCTGGGGCTTGCCCTGTGACCCACACATAATAAATGATCAGTAAACATTTGTTAGGTTGAAGAAAGAGAGAAAGATGCATGGCAAGAAAGACAGACATGCAGAAAGACAGTAGAATTTATGCTTGGGTCTCAAAAAATAAATAAGTAAAACAGATTCCCTTGAGGCTGACTGCAAACCCAGCTTGATCTTAGGAAATGTAAGGAGGTTCTTTCTGCTCCCTGTGTTTTACTCTTGAGCTAACACATTGATGGGGCTCCCACAGAACCATGTTGTTGCCATGTAAGTACCTTCAGAAAACATTTTGAGAAGTGATATTCACCTGTGTCTGGTCAATCTGAGTCATTTTTGTCTTTATTTAGGTCCTAGGTGATGACAAAAAGAGCAATTTGCTTTTCCTCGTCTATGACCCCACCACATCACCCTGAATGAGTTGATGGAAGCTGGGGCATCCATTTCTGTGCCACTACAGTTCTATAATACACTATAATCACCCATAAGGCTGCCCAGCCTGTTTCCCTTGAGAGGGAAAGGTGACTACTGGCAGGAAGAGACGTCTAACCTCTTAGAGAAACCACCAACTTCTTAGTCTGTTGTTGTTTCTGCATTAAAGTGCTGCTGCTCTCAGGGCCACTGTACAGAATATCAAAGGAGGACATGTTTGACTCTGTTCTAACAATGTGGAGATCTACATAATAAAAGAGAGTGTCCTTGAATTACAAATTTTAGGAAATACAATAATAGATGTAGTTTAAACAATACTTAAAATGTTATGCCATCCTATATCACTTAATTATACCAAAGATCAGTAAACTTTTTATATAAAGGGCCAGAAAGGAAATAATTTAGGCCTTCCTTGCCCTACAGTCTCTGTCCCAGCTACTCAATTCTGCCATTGTAGTGCAAAGCAACCATAGACAAAATTTAAATGAGTGAACCTGGCCACATTCCAATAAAACGAATTTGAATTTCAAATAATTTTTATGTGCCATAAAATATCATTATTCTTTTCATGTTTTCCAATCATTTAAAAATGTGACAGCCTGGGAAACAGCAAGACCTTGTCTCTACAAAATACAAATAAAAATAGCTGGGTGTGGTGGGCTGTGCTGAGGCAGGTGGATCACAAGGTCAGAAATTCAAGACCAGCCTGGCCATCATGGTGAAACCCCGTCTCTACTAAAAATACAAAAATTAGCCGGGCATGGTGGCAGGCACCTGTAATCCCAGCTACTTGGGAGGCTGAGGCACGAGAATTGCTTGAACCTAGAAGGCAGAGGTTGCAGTGAGCCGAGATTGTGCCACTGCACTCCAGGCTGGGTAACAAAGTGAAACTCTGTCTCAAA
>NW_016814509.1:875029-931480 GCF_001698545.2 Rhinopithecus bieti | reverse complement strand
AAATCTACTTTTTATATAGTACAGTACTGGGTATTATGGAGTTGAAGATAAAAGAGGATAAATAATTGATAGGTAGGCAGACTGACAGACAAAAGATCTAGTGACTGATAAGTTCCACGAGAATCGTTCAGGTGTATCACAGTATCAATGTATAAATTCAGTCTTTTAAAGCAACGATAGGCAGTCAGACAAAACTGAGTTTAAATCTGAGCTCTTTTGCATCCCAGCTGCATGACCTTGGGGTGATTACATGCACTATATAGGCTTCAGTTTCCTCTTTTTCAAATGGGGATAATAACACCTACCTCTCAAAGAGGTTGTGAGAATTAAATGAGATAATGTATGTAAATCAGCAGGTGTAGTACCTGGGAAATGGTAGACAGTGAGTAAATGGTAGCTGTTGTTGTAGCATTACAGCAATATGAAGGTAGGTAACTTATTCAAAAGAAGCACACAACCAAAGGCAAAGCAGAGTAACCTTGCAAGTCAAGAAGTCACGGCCACATATAGAAACCCGCAAATCTGGGGGCTGAACACCTGGCCGAGAACATTTGGCTGAAAATAAAAGCAGAAGTGACATTGTTGTGGGAGCATAGAATAAGGCACCTGGCCAGTTGTCTTGCCTTTGTCTTCCCTAGCAACCAGCTGCTGAGTTGTCCAAGGAGCCTTACTTATAGGTCCAACCCCCACCCTCCCCAGTACTTAAACACTGGCTCAGACTGGAGAAAGTCAGCATTAGTATCGGCCCCACCATTGTGCTTCCTTTCAGCCAGGTCAGCCATGGGGCCTCAGACATCTGTAGCTCCCTCCTATTGTGCCTCCCCACCCCTCTGCCCAATATGGGCTTCCACCTTATTGGAAGAGGCCTCAACATCTCAGTCTCTGGTCCTCCCGCCTTGTATCCCAGTCTCCCTTTGGATGTGGGTCCCTGTCTTGAAGCCCAGCCTACTTTACCATGATCCTGATGTCTTTTTTAGCTTAGCTCTGACCAGTCATCTTTTGCAGAGGGCGGTATGCTGCTGCCTACACCCCTGCTGTGCTCTCCTCAAACCATGGGACACATGTGCCTTCTCCGTTATAGATAACCCACTGCTGGGGCAAAGCTAAACTGCTTGGCATTAACAGCTTCCTGAACTTTATGTGATTAAGAGACGCAAGGTTTTGCACAGGCCAGCTGCCCAAATCCAGGCTGGTTTCTGTATGCAGAGCCCTTCCCCAGGGAGCATCCCCCTCCCCAGGTCTTGGCTTGTACCCTCTCTCCACTGGCTGGATGCAGTCAACTAGTCCTAGCGTGCCTTGTGATCCTGTTATGGCAACATCAGTAATGCTTTCCCAATACAAATGACAAAATTATTGGCACAGGGGCATGATATAGGGGTAATGGAGAACTTCAGCTTATCTGACATCTACTGACAGTCTCATTCTGCTGAAAAGTGATCGTCAAATAAAGTTGGCATGACTTAAATTTAAGCTAATTGCTTACTGAAGAGGTACTATTCGATGCTTAATTCTAACCAGCTAAGAAAAATGTGTTGGCAAAGTGGAAGTGACAAACAACTTAAAATAAGTGACCAGGGTAGCTTTGAATTTGTAACAGCCAAAGAAGGCAATTCTGCACTTGTTAATCTGACATGAACAAGAGGAGCAAGTTAAGAGAAAATATGGACACAAGACTCCCCCTCTGGCCAGGAACCAGGAAATAAAGGGCAAGAGGAACAATATGATTGGAAGTGTACGTTTTTACAAAATCAGTGGTTTAAATGAAGAAAAGACAAGCATCTAAAAAAGATCAGGCTAGGCACTGTGGCTCACACCTGTAATTCCAACACTTTGAGAAGCCCCGGCAGGAAGATTCCTTGAGGTCAGGAGTTCGAGACCAGCCCAGGCAACAAAGTGAGACTCTGTCCCTGCAAAAAATAAAACATCCAGAAAAAAAAAAGATTAAAAAGATCAATGTGGTTGTTCTGGAAGTGTTCAGTTAAGCTCGTACATTTAAAGGACATGTACAAAAGGCAGGAGAAGGGGTATATAATGAGGCTTCCTTCAAAAAGGAGGACTCAGATCCGTGAGACCCGTGAGAATAATGCCAGAAGGGCTAATGACCAGAGATAGCTGAGGTCTGGGAAAAGTATTGAAGACAATGAATTATGAACTTTTATTTTTGCTTATATTTATAGTAAAGAATAATATTGAAGAAAGGATAGTACCATTGAATGGAGCAGATGTCATATGTGAGTAGTTAAGTGAAAAATAGAGTCATTTAACTATAGCATGTCCTAGATTCTAAGGTACAGATATCCCCGCCATGTTTTTAATATTTCTAAAATAAGAATGTAGGTACATTTAACATGGCAGTGTTTTTTGGGAGGGCTCTCAAATCAGCAATTAAATGGTGGTGCATCCTACCATATGTTTATTTTTTTTATTTTTTTATTTTTTGAGATGGAGTTTCACTCTTGTCACCTAGGCTGGAGTGCAGTGGCACGATCTCGGCTCACTGCAACCTCCGCCTCCCGAGTTCAAGCAATTCTCCCGCCTCAGCCTTCCGAGTAGCTGGAGTTACAGGTGCGTGCCACCATGCCTAGCTAAATTTTGTATTTTTAGTAGAGATGGGGTTTCACCCTGTTGGCCAGGCTGGTCTCGAACTCCTGACCTCAGGTGATTCTCCTGCCTCGGCCTTCTAAAGTGCTGGGATTACAGGCGTGAGCCATTGCACCCAGTCCGTATGTTGATCTTAGAATAGAAGAAATATGGCCGGGCGTGGTGGCTCACGCCTGTAATCTCAGCACTTTGGGAGGCTGAGGTGGGTGGTTCACCTAACGTTGGTAGTTTGAGACCAGCCTGACAAACATGGAAAAACTCCGTCTCTACTAAAAATACAAAATTAGCCAGGCGTGGTGGTGCGTGCCTATAATCCCAGCTACTCGGGAGGCTGAGGCAGGAGAATCACTCGAACGTGGGAGGCGGAGGTTGTGGTGAGCCAAGATCGTGCCATTGCACTCTAACCTGGGCGACAAAAGCAAAACTCCATCTCAAAAAAAAAAGAATAGAAGAAATATGGAATTGTTTTTCACTTAGTTCTGCTGGTATCAATCGCACTCAGCAGATGAGGGGTCTTGGATCTTGGAAGTGGCATTGCAGCCAGTGACCACTAAAAGGTGGGAGAGAGTCAGAAAGGAGTTTGGAGGCCACACTCAGAGGCATATTATCTCATGGAGCACACAAAGGAGAGTGCGCAAGTGTGACCGAAGAACAGGAGTGCAGCAAATATTAGAGACAGGACAAGAAGGAAAAACTGATCACAACCTTCTGAGAAGGGGTAGAGAGAGTCCATTGCCGGCCCACAGAAGCCAAGTCACTGAACATGTGTGTCACAGAGGAGGATGGAATGGAGACAGGGGATGGGTGTTGAAAAGACCAGGCATGGCCAAGATGCAAGAAGGAATAAAGGAACTGCTGTGAAGATGCTCAGAACAGTGTCTAACATATGGCCAGATGGGAATGGCTTGCCCTGGGCAGGGCATTTTGAACTGTGCCTAGAGCATAATATGTGTCTACCACTGTGTCCTGCCTTTTCTGAATCGATTAAATGATTGACTTAAAGCCCTGGGGCTCCAGGGTCCAACTATGTGGCTTCGATTAACCGCATAGAAGCCTCCTCGGGAAAGGTATTTAGAACACGATGTGGGTTGGGGATCACAGATCAGGAAAAACATTGTCAAATGGTATAAGCAAGATGCTGAGTATTTTTGTTTTTGTTTGCTTGTTTAATAAAGGACAGGAATGGTCCGAATAAGTAACCAGGGAACAAGGGAGCCAAAAGCCAGAAACGTTACCAGAATCAGTTCAGGGGAGAGTTGGAGCTGTGGTCTGTTTCTACTAGGTCTGTGGAACTCATGTTGAAGAAGGAGTTTAGAGAACCTATGGATCGGTTGGCTGTGGAGGAAATTGTTCCAACCCTATATGAGCAGGCCCCTAGAAACTGTGATGTGCCAAGTGGTCCATATGCAACTTGGACATAAAGAGAAGGGACCAAAGTATCACTTCTGATTCAAAAAAAAAAAGGAAAAACATGTGGTCAAGAAGAATGGAATACATTTCAGATGGATTAAAGAATTCAATGTGAAAAGTCACCCATATAATAGGGGTGATATGCGCTTTAAAGATGCAAGTGGTGTAAGCATTTTTTGACCTTGGAGTGGTAAAGGCCTTCATGAGCAAAAAAGCAATGGTTTATGGTTTATAAAAGAAAAACAATATACTTGAGAGGCTGAAGCAGGAGAATCACTTGAGTCCAGGAGTTTGAATCCAGCCTGGGCAACATAGCAAGACTTTGTCTCAAAAAGGAAGAAGAAAGAAAGAAAAACATTGATATATTTCATTACTTAGAACTTATAGCTTATGTAGATAAGAGAGTAGCACAAACGAAATGAAAAGATACATAAGAAATTCTAGAAGATTTTTTTTTAATAGGGTCTTGTTCTGTTGCCTAGGCTGGAATGCAGTGGCACATTCATAGCTCACTGTAACCTTGAACTCCTGGGCTCAAGCAATCCTTCCAGGTAGCTAGGACAACAGGTGTGTGCCACCATGTCTAGATAATAATTTTTTAGAGAGATGGGTTCTCCCTATGTTGCCCAGCCTGGTCTCGAACTCCCGGACTCACGTGATCCTTCCCCCTCAGCCTCCCGAGTAGCTAGGACCACAGGTATGTGCCACCACACCTATTTTTTTTTTTTTTTTTTTGGTGGAGACAGGATCTTGCTCTGTTGCCCAAGCTAGAGATTCTAGGACTTTATGTATATGACAAATGATAGTGTCTTTAACATACATACAACTCATACATGTACAAGAAGACAAGATCTCAAAAGAAGAACAGGTAAAGAATAACAAAAGGCAAAAAGGAAAAAAAGGAATGCAACTGGTCAATGAAAATGAAATGGTCCCGTTTCATTATTAATGAATGAAAATGCAAATCAAAGTAAAACCCAGATGCCTTTGTGCCTAGCAAATTGTAAGAACTTTAAAATGATATCTTACATGGATAAAGATTCAGGGAAGTAAGAACTCTCATACAATATTGGGAGTATAAATTGGTATAAGCCTTCTGAGAGCAATTTGGTACTGTGTGTTAAAAACCTTAACATACACAAACCACTTATTTAACACAGCAATTTCATCTTTAAGACTTCATCCTAAGAAAATAACTAGAGGTACTAAGAAAATTTAATGTAGGCCGGGCGCGGTGGCTCAAGCCTGTAATCCCAGGCACTTTGGGAGGCCGAGACGGGGGATCACGAGGTCAGGAGATCCGGAGACCATCCTGGGCTAAACACGTTGAACCCCGGTCTCTACTAAAAATACAAAAAACCTAGGCGGCGAGGTGGCGGGCGCCTATAGGTCCCCAGCTACTCCGGAGGCTGAGGCAGGAGAATGGCATAAAACCCGGGAGGCGGAAGCTTGCCAGTGAGCTGAGATCCGGCCACTGACCTCCAGTCCGGGCGACAAGAGCGAGACCTCCGCCTCAAAAAAAAAAAAAAAAAAAAAACTTAAAAAAAAAAAAACTTTAAAAAAAAAAAAGAATTTAATGTAGAAGACATATTTAATATAGCATTCTTTATAATATTGAATACTTAGAAATAACAAGTGTCCAAAAAGAGTTATTGCATAAATTTTGTGTATTCCCATGATGAAATCTATGTATCCAATAAAAAGCAGGTTATGGAAGATATCATGACATCAGAAAAGGTTGGTCATTTATTATTTATTAAAGACGGGGTCTCTCTCTGTCACCCAGGCTGGAGTACAGTGGCCTGATCATAGCTCACTGCAGCCTTGACTTCCTGGGCTCAAGTGATCCTCCTGACTCAGCCTCTGAATTAGCTGGAACTATAAGAATGTGCCACCATACCTTGTGAATTTTTTAAAACTTTTTTTTAGAGACAGGGTCTTGCTGTGTTGTCCAGATTGGTCTCGAACTCCCAGCCTCAAGGGATCATCCTGCCTCGGCCTCCCAAAGTGCTGAGATTACAGGTGTGAGCCACCATGCCCGGCTAGGTTGTTTATTTTTAAATATATTTTCTCAGAAAAAAGAAAGACTGAACGGAGAAAAATATTAACAGTGGCAATATTGTGGTAGTGGATTTATAATTGATTTTATTTTATGGGTGCGAGTTCTGTAGTCTAAGTCCACTTCAATAGACATGCATGTTCTTATAGTCTGGATTAAGAAGACATTTAAGATGAAATGGGAGCCAAGGTGAATGATGAAAGGATACATTTAAATTAGATAAAATTTAAATTTAGATGAGATTCAAATTTAAATGAGCTTCAAATCTTCTGATCCATATAAACGGTATCTAGGGATACAAAAGGAACTTCCAGGTATGATTATAGACATGCTATGAGGAATCACTGAGGACAGAAGAAATACCATATGCCTCGGGTTGGGCAACTGTGCCAATTTTTAAAAGGGAAAATGGTGGATTCCAGAACGTACAGCCTGATAAGCTTAGTTTGGTTAGGGAAAGAAAGTTGGTATCAACGAGAGCCAATCTGGGTTCACTGAAGTTAAGTACTTCCAAACCACTCTCATTTCCTTGTCTTCCATGTGCTTTAAGTCACGTAATCCTCATGTCAGACCTCTAAGGTAGATATTACTACCATTACCCGCATTTCAAAGAAGTGGAGCCTGAGGTCATAAATGTCAAGTGATTTGCCCAAGATCCTCTAGCTGGTTTAGTTTTTTCTGTAGATAATAGGTAAGAAGATGACAGACATATTTGTCATACCTGTCATTGGACAGAGGTTTTCAAGGGATACTGGTGAACAATATAATGGTCAATGAAACAGTATTATTCAGTATTATTAGTAGATGAAATGTTTTATTATTACATTTATTACTAATGTATTATTAGTAGATAAAATGATTACACACACAAATGTGGATTGGATGATAATCCAAGCACTTTGAGATAGGCTGAGGCAGGTGGATTGCTTGAGTCCAGGAGTCCTAAGACCAGCCTGGACAACATAGTAAGACCTGTCACTACAAAAATTACAAAAATTAGCTGGATATAGTGGCATGCAAGTAGACTCCCAGCGACTTGGGAAGCTGAGGCGGGAGGATTGCTTGAGTCCAGGAAGTTGAAGCTGCAGTGAGCTATAATCATGCCATTGCACTCCAGCCTGGGCAACAGAGGGAGACCCTGTCTCAAAAAAAGAAAAAAAAAAAAGGTAGGGTGCGGTGGCTCACACCCGTAATCTCAGGACTTTGGGAAGCCAAGGTGGGAGGATCGTTTGAGCTCAAGAGTTTGAGACCAGCCTGGGAAATATAGTGAGACCTCACCCCTACTTTAAAAAAAAAAAAAAAAATTAGCTGAGCCTTGTGGTGTGCACCTGTATTGCCAGCTACTCGGGAGGCTGAGGAGGGAGTACCACTTGAGCCCAGGAGTTCAAGGATGCAGTGAGCTATGATCATGCCACTGCATCCAGCCTGAGCGATAAAGCAAGACTGTGTCTCAAATGAAAAAGTGCAGATTAATGGGACATTGTTTACCTGGCGGTTTCTAAGCGGTAATAAAAACACCACTTCCCAAGTACTTATGTGCAAGGTTCTATGCAAAAACGCTTTTCATTCATCATCTCAGTTAATCTTCCCCAGCAGCTGGAGAAACAGGTATTGTTATCCCCATTTTACAGATGAGCAAACCAAGGCTCAGGATGGTTTATGAACTTGCTTGTAATCACCAGATAGCTAGTGATTAGAAGAGCTCAGATGGGTCACAGAAAGTCTGGTTTCAGAAGCCACATGCTTAACTATTATACTAAAGTATCTTGTTTTGGTTATTGCCTCCTGATATGCTCAAATTTTTTTTATTAAAAGATACATTAATCTGGAGCAATGATTTAAAAGGCATACTTCTGCTAAGGATTCAAAGTTGAGAGAATTAAAGAAAAGGAAGGCAAGAAAACCAACATTTATTGAGAACTTACATCAGGTATTATACTGCCCTGGTTTCAGACTCAGGCCCACTTCACAGTTCAGGTAGGATTAGCCCTATTTTCACTGATAAGCAGGTTGAGACTCAGAGAGCTCACATGACATGTTCGAGGTCACTGGACTATGTAACAGAGCCAGAATTCGAATCCAGATCTGTCTGACTCTTAAACCTTTCCACTTTTTACTATTGGCTCATGAAAAGCAAATGTAAAAATACATAATAGTGGGAAAAAGTATAAAATCTTGAATTGGCTTTTAAAAGTCAATTGTGTAAATGTTAGATTTAGAAGACATAGTATATCAACATTTCAAGTGCAAAAGATCTCGAGATTTGAGTTGATCCTAAAACACCACGAGTCAGTAGTGTGGCTCTCAGAACACTCATACAATCTCAGGTGGCATTCACAGAAGGACTGTGTCCTGGAAAAGGGAAAGAATGTGCTTACTGGTTTCTAACTGCTTATACCAGATGGAGAGAATTGTGATTAATTCTGAGTGCCACATTTTAAGAGGGACTTTGACAGACTAGGGTATGGTTATGCAGAGGAGAGCAGCCAGCTGGTAACAAAAGACACACACACACACGTACATACATATATCCATACATAACGACTGGATTATTTCACAGAGGTGAAATGATTGGGAAAGCCCCAGAGGTGGCTGGAAACCATTCTCAGTTAGCTGGAGGGCTGTCGTATGGAAAAAAAGGTCTTCTCATACTGTGTGTGTCTCCAGGGGACAGAGCTATAGTTGGAAGGAGGCAGATTTGGGCCAATAAATGAAAAACCAAAGGCCAGGCGCGGTGGCTTACACCTGTAATCCCAGCACTTTGGGAGGCTGAGGTGGGTGGATCACAAGGTCAGGAGATCGACACTAGCCTGGCCAAGATGGTGAAACCCCATCACTACTAAAAATACAAAAATTAGCCGGGCATGGTGGCGGGTTCCTGTAGTCCCAGCTACTCGTGAGGCTGAGGTAGGAGAATGGCTTAAACCTGGGAGGCGGAGGTTGCAGTGAGCCGAGACTGAGCCACTGCACTCCAGCCTGGGTGACAGAGTAAGACTCTGAAAAAAAAAAAAAAAAAAAGGAAGGAAGGAAGGAAGGAAGGAAGGAAAGAAAGAAAGACCAGAGCATGATTGTACCTTGCATATATTTTTAGGCCCTGAAGTACCAAGCCTGATGCCCAACCAGTTGTCTTGTGGGGTAGTAGGCTCACTAGAGATTTTGAGCAGAAGCTAGATGGACACTTGTACTCAGGACTCCCATTCCATAAAATAATTCCTACTTCTTACCCAATTCCACCTTCTTTCCAGCCTTACCTGCTTCCCTCCTGGCCAACTTCTCTTTCAAAGAGGAGTCTTCACTCAAGCCACTCAAGACTGACTTCTTTTTTAATTTTAATTTTAATTTTATTTTTTTTTTTGAGACGGAGTCTCGCTGTATCTCCCAGGCTGGAGTGCAGTGGCACGATCTCGGCTCACTGCAACCTTTGCTCCCAGGTTCAAGCGATTCTCCTGCCTCAGCCTCCCGAGTAGCTGGGATTACAGGCACCTGCCACCATGCCTGGCTAATTTTTTGTATTTTTAGTAGAGATGGGTTTTCACCGTGTTAGCCAGGATGGTCTCAATCTCCTGACCTCGTGATCCATCCGCCTCGGCCTCCCAAAGTGCTGGGATTACAGGCGTGAGCCACCGTGCCCAGCCTCTATTTTAAATTTTTTTACTATATGAGGTCTCACTATGTTGACCAGGCTGGTCTCAAACCCTGGGCTCAAGTGATCCTCCTGCCTCAGCCTTCCAACTGCTGGGATTATAGGCAGGAGCCACTGCACCCGGCCCAGGATGACTTCTATTTTCTTTTTCTTTTTTTTTTTTTTGAGACAAAGTTTCGCTCTTGTCACCCAGGCTGGAGCACAATGGTGCGATCTTGGCTCACTGCAACCTCCGCCTCCCAGGTTCAAGCGATTTTCCTGCCTCAGCCTCCTGAGCAGCTGGGATTACAGGCACCCGCCGCCAAGCCCAGCTAAGTTTTGTATTTTTAGTAGAGATGGGGTCTCACCATGTTGGCCGGGCTAGTCTTGAACTCCTGACCTCAGTTGATCCACCTGCCTCGGCCTCCCAAAGTGCTGGAATTACAGGCATGAGCCACTGCACCCGGCCTGCTGACTTCTAGTTCTCTAGAAACTGTGTTCATCAGGTCTTCTAATTACTAAGCCTTATCCCTGGTCTGACCCCAGAGAGAGCTGTTGATCATTTTCTCTGGGAAGGTCTCATGTCTCTTTCCTTGCAGACCTCCCTCTGTCCGACTCTCATGCCCCATCTTTGCTCCTTTCCAGTCTATTGCCAGGGTCCTTCTCCACTGACAACTGCCTCAGGCTGTTTTTCAGTGTTCTTTGCTTGGTCTTTCTCATTGTTTGTCTGCCCCCAAGATATCCTATTCATTAGGACTGAGCCACTGCTGGGCCCGGACTCATGAACCTATGCATGCAGTACAGACCTCTCTCCTGATCTGCAGACATGTCATTCATTTGCACTGGACATCCCACAATTACTGTGAGCTTCATACCGTGCTGAGCATCGCCTCTGCACTTGCTCTCCTTCCCGCCTTTAGCTTAGTAAGTGTCATTGCACTTCAACCTCGACCCATCTCTCCTGCTCCCAAACCTCATTCTAATTGATAACTGTGTCTGCAGTGCTACTTCTAAATCCCCCTTGGACTTGTTACTACCCTTCACCCCACTGCTGCTATGGTGACTCAGACCTTAATCCCTTCCTTAGACTATTACAGTAGTCTTCTAATTGGCTTTCCTGGCTCAGTCTTCATCCTGCCACTAAAGTTTTTATTTTAATTTTTAAAAATATGAATGAGCACATCTTTCCACTCTTTAAGAAATGCTGATAGTTACTTACTATCTTCACTATCGAGTCCAGATTCCTTAGCTGTAATCAAGGTTCTTTGCATATAGCGACTACATACCTTAGCATTGATTTCCAGCCCACATCAGACTTCTCTCTTTTCTTGGAACACAGTTTTCCCTCTCCACACCTTTGTGCCTGTTTTCATCCTATTCCTCTTATAAAAAAGCCACTCTTCTCTCCTTGCCAACTCATCTCCTCCTTCAGTGCTTCTAGGAAAAGAATCCACTTCCTTTTTCTTGTTTTCTGTTTGAGATGGCATCTTGCTCTGTCGCCCAGGTTGGAGTGCAGTGCAGCGATCTCGGCTCATTGCAACCTCCATCTCCCAGATTCAAGAGATTCTTCCGCCTCAGCCTCCCGAGTAGCTGGGACTACAGGCACCCGCCACCACGCCCAGCTAATTTTTGGATTTTTAGTAGAGACGGGATTTTGCCATGTTGGCCAGGCTGGTCTCAAACTCCTGACCTCAGGTGATCTGCCCTCCTCCTCCCAAAGTGCTGGGATTACAGGCGTGAGCCACTGTGCCTGGCCCCTCTTCCACTTCCATGTCAGGAGTTTAGGGACACATCAGAGTGAGAAATACAATATTTAAGGTAATGGACTGGATTGACAATTGCAGAGGGACAAGCCCAATGGGGCTGCCAATATTCAGACACTGGGAAGGGCCCAGCCAGAGACTGGGAGGCAACAATGAAGTAGGAGGAAACCTAGTGAGGTGTGATGGAAGATAAGGGTAGAAAGTGTTTTATTAGAAGGGGGTGAACACTGTGCCAAGAGGCTGCTGAGAGGAAGAGTAAGATGAAGACTGTGAATTTGGATTTGATGTCATGGAGGTCTTTGCAAGCTTCATCGGTGTGTTTTCAGTGGAGTAATAGGGGCAAAAGGCTGACTGGATTGGCTTCAAGAGATAGGCAGAAATGAGGAAGTAGATGCTTGTTGAATGGATAAAAGTCAGATGAATGAAGAAATAATGTCTTTGAGAGGATCCCATGATCAATCATGAATCAAAATAGATAAATGAGTTATTCTGAGTCTCTGAAAAACTCCCGAGTAGAAACAATGATGTGATTTCAGGATGCAAAGCTTTGCATAAGTGACAAGGGAATTCAGGTGGGATTACTCAGGCAGTAGGGTGAGTCTAGGGAGGGTTGTTTATGAGCTCTGTTGTGCTTGCAATTTTATCTCCTCCTGGTCCTAGTTCATAAAGGCCTTCATGCAAGACTTCTCAGAGGGGGCCTGAAGGAAGAGCTGTCCCTGCAGGGACTTGGGTGTAGGATTTTGAGAGATTATTTTCAAACACCTCTTGCAGGTGTGTGGGGTTCCTGAGAATAAGCCTTTCAGGCTGACTCCTGCACTTTTTGTGGGGTGAGCAGCACCAAGTCTGCCTGGTCAGGAAGAGGTGAATATGAAAAACCTGATCCATCCAACACAGTGTATTTGAAAATGCTGTACTTCAAAATGTTTCTCTATAAAAATGTTATATTGAAATAATAATAGAGATGGACCAAGTGGTCGCCTAGATTTGATGAATAAGCAGGCTGTTCATACCGGCTCCCCACTGGAGTACAACAGTAATGAAGTATGAAGAATACAAACCTGGGGAGACCAGACCCAAACTTTGATTTTGGGTTGTTCCCTGTGTCATTTTCCTCAAATGGTCAAAGCTTCAAAAGGCATTTTGGTACCGATTCCATATAGAATGTGTTTTTACTTACATGACTGAGGACAATACATTTCCCTTCATAGAAGCATTTTTGGGGCTATCCAGGGCCCAGACTGTGAAACAGAACCAGCCATAAAGTAACTGAACAACTCCTGTTGTACCACATGTCCTGCTGTTCTCCAAATGTATCGTCTGCTCTTATTTGTTGGTGTCTTTGCCCACGCTGTTCCCTGGAACACTCAATGCCCTTCTTCCTGGCATGCTTAGTTCCGGGAGGACCTTCTACAGGAGGCCTTTCTCACCCACTCACACACAGAGCCCCAGACCAGGTTTGCGTGTAGTTCAATCTCCACACCTACCACAGTGAACTTCAATGGTTTTCTCTTCTGGATTTCCCATTGGATTGTGAGTTTCTTGAAGCCTGTGACTTTGTCTTAATTCTGGGGTTCCTAGGTTGTTTTATTTTTTTGCATGCCACCACAGCCAGCTAATTTTTAAAACTTGTTTGTATAGAGGGGGGTCTCCCTGTGTTGCCCAGGCTAGTCTTGAACTCCTGGGTTTAAGTGATCCACCCACCTCTGCCTTCCAAAATGCAGGTGTTACAGGTGCCAGCCATCACACTTGGCTGTTATTCCTATTTCTATCCTGTGCATCTAGAATAGCGCCTGTACATTTTGAGTACATAATCATGTTTGTTGAATAGTTGCATGAAAGCTGGAGAGTGTGGATGAATGAATGAATATATAAAAGATCAGAAAATGTTATCCCCCCAATTGAAGCTAATAAAAGAAAAAGAGTGTCAATGACTTCACATATATGCAGAATTTGTACATAAAATGTTTTTTTCCACATCTGATTAAGATTATTGCAACGTAATGCATATGGAAAGGGGAGTGATCCATCCAATGACTTGTACTGTGTGTGACACAAGATTGTGGAATCATGCTGATGAACATCAGAGTTGGGTGGTAGGAATTGATTGGTTTAATTCTAGATTTGTGAGAGAGATGTGATCTGTGAAACACATGAACATGTTTTTGTTTTTGAGAAAGAGTCTTGCTCTGTTGCCGAGGCTGGTATGCAGTAACACGATCTCGGCTCACTGCAACCTCCGCCTCCTCCAGGGTTCACGCAATTCTCCTGCCTCAGCCTTCCAAGTAGCTGGGATTACGTGTATGCACCACCATACCAGGCTAATTTTTGTATTTTTAGTAGAGATGGGGTTTCACATGTTGGCCAGGCTGGTCTTGAACTCCTGACCTCAGGTGATCCACCTGCCTCGGCCTCCCAAAGTGCTGGGAGTACAGGTGTGAGTCACTGCGCCCGGCCAGAACACATGAACATTTTGGTCCTTGTCTTGTCTTTTTTCTTTTCTTTTCTTTCTTTCTTCCTTCCTTTCTTTTCTTTTCTTTTTTTTTTTTTTTTTTTTTTTTTTTTTTTTGATGGAGTTTCGCTCTTGTTGCCCAGGCTGGAGTGCAATGGTGCGATCTCGGCTCACGGCAATCTCTGCCTCCCGGGTTCAAGTGATTCTCCTGCCTCAGCCTCCTGAGTAGCTGGGATTACAGGCATGTGCCACCACACCCAGCTAATTTTGTATTTTAGTAGAGACGAGGTTTCTCCATATTGGTCAGGCTGGTCTCGAACTCTCGACCTCAGGTGATCCACCTGCCTCCGCCTCTGCCTCCCGAAGTCCTGGGATTACAGGCCTGAGCCACTGCACCTGGCCGGAACACGTGAACATTTTGGTCCTTGTTATTTCTTTAAAGCAAAATAGTTTTTCCTTTAAAATTGGACCACAAGGTACATCTTAATAAATATGTTTATTTGAAGCATCATTTCATTAGTCATGGTTTTTAAATTTTCATTAAAATAATTTAAAAATAAACCAGCCGTAACACCTCTGAAGTGGAAGTTACACTGAACCAGTCGTTTCATTTCCAGGTGCCTTGGTCTCTTTCATGCATAATTTGTAAAATGATAGTAGCCCTTACTAGTATTTACATTGTAAAAGTGTTGTTACTGTAAATTAGGTAGTCTAAAATGGGTTATGATGCCTTCTTTGAAAGACAAGCATTACACACAAATGAGATATTATTATTTAGTTTTGCCTTTTCAAGCTCATTAAATGAGAATTAGATGAAAACTCTGCTTTAAGCAATATTCAGCGGGTAAGTGACTATTGACTTGAGTGAAATGAAAAAAAATTTCTTCGGCTGAAAACTCAGTTTGTGCAGCCTAGCCTGTCTGTGCACGGGCAGAAATAGTGTATTTATATGTGATGTTTACCAGTGTTCTTTATCTCCTCTCTGTGCTCTAATCACAAACTGAAGACAGTTAAGCCTTTCAGTTCAGTCGTTGTATGCATTTTGGAAAACCTAAGTAATCTGGAATGATTACAACTTAGAAATAATGTTTCCATGAATGAAGTCACGCTGCTAGCTTTCTTACTGATTTAGGGCCTAAATTAACTGTGTCAGGCCTTCACTTCCACTCCTGGTTCTTAGGATGGGGGACCTATTCCTGCAGTGTTTCAGGTTAGTTACCACTAAGGCCTATGAGTACCTCATTAGCACCCCAACCAGGCCCAGGGCTTTCCTATCTTCTTCTTGGAATACAGGGATAGGATGGCAGGAGAAGGGGTGTTGTGGAAATAAGATTTGAAGAATTGTCGATATTAGAAATTTCATGTGAAGGTCTGAGATCTGAAACCGTACCCTGGGATTCAGGGTAACAGAGAGTTGGTGTTGATGGACCCATCTGTACAGCATCATTGTTTGTGGCCTCTGTGTGGTCTATTGGCTCTAACCCATTTCTGGCCCCTGCTCTTGGATTCTGCCCATCCCTCCCCTCTCATTCAAACCCCTTCAGGTGTCCGTCCATTAGGCCTTGACTCACCTTCACTTCCCAGGGCCAACCTTCAGCATTGCTTGCAGTTATAGTCATCTGCTTTCCACCTGACCCATTTATTTTGGCTTCTGGATTTTGCTTCTAGGGAGGCCCCCTGCTTGGATAGCTGCCTGGCCAGCTGCAGAGCCAGCTGTTTGTTCCAAACTCCAAGGTGACCATACTCCTCTCCTCTCCCTCTGACTGGTCCCAATACATGGGCCATGACAAGAAGTGAGAGATAGTGACGGTGTGACAATTGTGTCAGAACAGATTCATCCCTCTGTAGGTCATCTCACCAGTGGACTGCTTAGAGTTCAGGTGCACATTCATGCCTCACAGTGGGCCATGGACCAGGAAGTCTGTGTGGACCTCAGAGGCCTAGGGACAGGGGCAGGTGCAGAAGAAGAGTTAGGAGGAGGACACAAAAGCCTGATTTGTTTTGTTCTGCAGTTTTGGCCAAGACCAGTACTGGTTTTTGGGCTGCCGTTCAACACACAGGCCATGTTCTTCAAAAGCATTGGCGTGAGGTCAGCTGAGCTGACACACAGGTGGTAAGGGCCTAATGGCGGCCCACCTTCCTTAACCTTGGAAAGAAAGTTTAGGGATTACGTCTTCCATTTTCAAGGCAAATTTTTTGAAACAGGTGTCTGTGTCCATTGGTTCCATTTACTCCTCAACTCACTATGACCTGACTGCTGCCTCCCTGGACCCTGCTCCCTGCCAAACTGGTCAGATATCTCCATGGTTCTCACCCGTGGGTGCTTCTTAGTCTTTTTCGTGCTTGATCTCTTGATAGCATTTGCCTTTGTGGACCACAGCCTACTCCTTGAAACATGCTTTTCCCTTGTTCTCTGGATACCTCACAATTCTTTTTTCCCTACCTCTCTGGCTATACCTTCTCACTCTTTTTTCCAGGGGTCCTTTTTCTGCTCATCTCATATAGCTTGGAAATTTGTGTCCTCCAAACCTCATGTTGAAATTTCATCCCCAGAGTTGGAGGTGGGGCCTGGTGGGAGGTGTCCGGATCATGGGGGTGGATCCCTCATGAATGGCTTCGTGCCTTTCTTGCTGTAACGAGTGAGTTCTCACCCTATTAGTTCACATGAACACTGATGTTTAAAAAGAGCAACACCTCCTCTTCTCACTCTTCTCTCTCTCTGGCCATGTCATGTGACATGCCTTGTCCCCTTCACCTTCTGCTGTGAGTAAAAGCTTCCTGAGACCTTACCAGAAGCAGATGTGACTGCCATGCTTCTTGTACAGCCTGAAGAACTGTGAGCCAAATAAACCTCTTTTCTTTAGAAATTACTCAGCTTCAGGCATTCCTTTTAAGCAACACAGAATGAACTAACACACCATCCTTTTTTTTTTTTTTTTTTTTTTTTTGTAAGACAGAGTCTTGCTTTGTCACCCAGGCTGGAGGGCAGTGGCACGATCTCAGCTCACTGCAACCTCTGCCTCCCAGGTTCAAGTGATTCTTCTGCCTCAGCCTCCCCAGTAGCTGGGACTACAGGCACCCGCCACCATGCCCAGCTAATTTTTCTGTTTGTATTTTTAGTAGAGATGGGGTTTCACCATGTTAGCCAGGATGGTCTCCATCTCCTGACCTCAGGATCCCCCGCCTCGGCCTCCCAAAATGCTGGGATTACAGGCGTGAGCCACCGCACCGGACCCACACCATCCTTTATTTAAGCTTTGGTGTTATTCTGGCTTCTTTCTTTTTCTCTGCTCCTACACACCCTCCGAGGGCATCTCATTCATCGCTGTGAAGTCTCTTGTTGTCTGTCACGTACGCATGACTCCTAAACCCATGTCCTCAGATTTCTAGATCAAACTACTTCCTGTTGCTCTGAGTGTTCCCCAGTCATCACAAAACAAGCACATCGAAGGCTGAACTCAGCACCTTCTCCCCAAAATCTCCTCAATTTCCTCTTCATATTTTTGCTGTCTTAGTGAATGATATCCACTATCCAACCAGTTGTCCAAGTCTTAAACCCGATCTCCAGTCCGGACTTTTCGGTCTTCAAAATTCCAACATGTAATCCATCATGACTTTCAGTAGATTCTACCTCCTCGAGAATGTGGCTTGTAGATTTCTTGTAATTTGGTGCTGCTCACCTTTGCAGTCTCATATCTGACCACTCTAAGACTCTCTAAACTACTTTTAGTACTCACATACTCAGCATGCATAATCATTCACATTCTTTCCAAAATCTGCGTACGTTGTGCCCTCCACCTGAAACAGACTTCCCCACTTCTTTATTTGGTTAACTCCTTCACACCTTGTAAGTGTCTGTGTACAAGTTACTAACTTCCAATTTTCCCTAAATCTGGGTTAGGTGACCTCCTAGGGCTCTCAGTACTTATCTCTTCATAATACGCTTCTTTATCACAGCTGACTTTCCTGTTTCTACCGTGCCCTCTCCTGTGAGGTTCCTATAAGTGCTTACTGGGACCTTATTTTTTCTATCCACCTTTGTATTCCTAACACCAACAAAGTATTTGGTATAAAAAACAAATGCTTAAGAAATGAATGAATGCGAATGTCAAAGATATCATTGTGAAAATAGAAATTACATTTCTGGCTGGGTGTGGTGACTCACAACTGTAATCCCATCACTTTGGGAGGCCAGGGCAGCAGGGTTGTTGCAGCTGAGGAGTTTGAGAACAGCCTGGGCAACACGACAAGTCTCTCTCTACAAAAACAAAAAAAAAGGCAGGGCACGGTGGATCATGCCTGTAATCCCAACACGTTGGGAGGTCGAGGTGGGCACATCACCTGAGGTCAGGGGTTTGAAACCAGCCTGGCCAAAATGGTGAAACCCTGTCTCTACTAAAAATACAAAACAACATTAGCCGGATGTGATGGTGTGCGACTGTAATTCTAGCTACTCGGGAGGCTGAGGCAAGAGAATCACTTGAACCTGGGAGGCAGAGGTTGCAGTGAGCCAAGATCATGCCACTGTACTTCAGCCAGGGTGACAGAGCAAGACTCCATCTCAAAAAAAAAAGAAAAAAAGAAAAAATTAAAATGATAATAGTAATTTAAAAAGTTAACCAGGTGTGATGTGCACCTATAGTACCAGTTAATCAGGGGGCTGAGATGGGAGGATCACTTGAACCCAGGAGGTCGAGGCTGCACTGAGCCATGATAGCACCACTGCACTCCAGCCTAGGCAACAGAGTGAGACCCCGTCTCAAAATAATAATAATAAATAAAATTTCCAATCAGAGAAAGCAATTAGTATTTTACTCAACAAAGATTTGTCCAGTCCCTCAAACATTAAAGGGATTTATTTATACGTTAAAACTATTGCTGGGCATGGTGGTGCACACCTGTAGTCCCAGCTACTTGGGAAGCTGAAGCAGGAGGATTCCATGAGCCCGGGAGATTGAGGCCAGCTTGGGCAACATAGTGAGACCCCATCTCTTTTTAAAAAAAGATAAAACAAATTTAGAAGAACTCATCAACATTAGAATTGCAAGCAGAGGGGGCTAGGTACAGTGGCCTATTGCCTGTAATCCCAACACTTTGGGAGGTCAAGGTGGGTGGATCACTTGAGGTCAGGAGTTCAAGAACAGCCTGGCCAACATGGTGAAACCCCGCAGCTACTGAAAAAAAAAATACAAAAATATTAGCTAGATGTGGCGGTGCACGCCTGTAATCCCAGCTACTCAGGAGGCGGAGGCACAAGAATCCCTTGAACCTAGGAGGCAGAGGTTGCAGTGAGCTGAGATCGCGCCACCACACTCCAGCCTGGGCAACAGAGCAAGACTACGTCTCAAAAGAAAAAAAAATTGTAAGCAGAGGGTAATTAATAGAAGTATATTTCACATCTGTCCCTTGTGGGCGTCTTTTCCAGAGTTCCATATCCAGACTCTCAAACCATGTTTTGGGATCATCCAAACATTCCATCCTCCTGACTCCATAAACTATTGGATTCATAACCTGCTCCATACTTGAAAACACGGGGATTGGAATTTGGTAAGTGTTGATGTTTCATTTTTTCTCTCTTTAGTTGTCAACAATGGACGGTACCTGTAGAGTAATGCTTTTGTAATTCTTCTCTCTGGAGTCTTCATCAGAAGATGTGACTGGACTCCTGACTAGTCTAGTTGTTTTCACATTGTTTGAATGTGCTATGTGTACCGAGAAATGTTGTGAAGTCTTCTGAGGAGTTCCATCCTTTCACATTTTCTCCTCTCTTTCATGAGTATTTAAATTCTTTTGGGCACGGTGGCTCATGCCTGTAATCCCAGCACTTCGGGAGGCCGAGGCGGGCAAATCACGAGGTCAGGAGTTCGAGACCAGCTGACCAACACAGTGAAACCCCATCTTTACTAAAAATACAAAAAATTGCTGGGCGTGGTGGCAGGTGCCCGTAATCTCACTACTCAGGAGGTTGAGGCAGGAGAATCGCTTGAACCCAGGAGGCGGAAGTTGCAGTGAGCCGAGATCGCACCACTGCATGCCAGCCCAGGCGACAGTATGAGACTCCATCTCAAAAAAAAAAAAAAAAAAAAAAAAAAATTCTTTATCATTGCTCTATTGATTTTTTCCCAAAGTGACTTTACATAGAGAAAAGTGGAATTTCAGCTGGGCACAGTAGCTCACACCTGTAATCCCAGTGTTTTGGAAGGCCAAGGCAGGAGGATTGCTTGAGGCTGGAAATTCAAGATCAGCCTGGGCAACATAGCAAGACCCCATCTCTACAAAGATTTAAACATTATCTAGGACTACAGGTGGCATGTGCCTGTAGTCCCAGATACTTGGGAGGCTGAGGCAGGAGGATCACTTGAGCCCAGGAGTTCGAGGCTGCAGTGAGCCATGATCACAACACTGTACTCTAGCCTAGGCAACAGAGCAAGACCTTATCTCAAAAAATAAAATAAAATAAAAATAAAAGTGGATTTTGAGACTCAGAAAGACTTGCTCACCACTCATGGCCAGTTGAATAATGCAGAACATAAGTAGTTCAACCAAACTCCAAAAACAACTCTGCTTTAGGCATACTGCCTATTGGCAACCCTATTCCATCCCCACTGTCAAATTTCTCTAGCTCCATAACTGCTTTTGTTTTTCTCTTTTTTTCTTTTTTTTGAGACCAAGTCTTGCTCTGTCACCCAGGTTGGAGTGCAGTGGCATGATATTGGCTCACTACAAGCTCTGCCTCCTGGGTTCACGTCATTGTCCTCCCTCAGCCTCCTGAGTAGCTGAGACTACAGGCGCCTGCCACCATGCCCAGCTAATTTTTTTTCTGTATTTTTAGTAGAGACAGGGTTTCACTGTGTTAACCAGGATGGTCTCGCTGTCCTGACCTTGTAATCCGCCCTCCTCGGGCTCCTAAAGTGCTGGGATTACAGGCGTGAGCCACCACGCCAGCCTGCTTTTGTTTTTCATAACGCTTCTTTGTTTATTGTCTACCTCCCCTTCTAGAATGTAAGCATCATGAGCACGGACAACGTTTTTGTTCAGCACTAGATGCTCAGCACTTGGAGTAGTAACTGGTACACAGAAGGCACTCCGTAAATATTTTTTGATTGAATGCATGATGTATTTTTTAAGTTTTCTTTTACATTTTATACTTTTAAAATAGAGATGAGGTTTTGTTATGTTACTCAGGCTGGTCTTGAACTCCTGGCCTCAAGCAATCCTCCAGCCTCAGACTCCCAAAGTGCTAGGGTTACAAGCATGAGCCACCACACCTGGCCCTTGTTTTTTCTTTGTTTGTTTCTTTCTTTCAAGAGGTTGATGTGGGTTGGGCACAGTGGTTCATGCTTGTAATCTCAGCACTTTGGGAGGTTGAGGTGGGTGGATCACCTGAGGTCAGGAGTTCAAGACCAGCCTGACCAACATGGAGAAACCCAGTGTCCACTAAAAATACAAATTAGCTAGGCGTGGTGGCACATGCCTGTAATCCCAGCTACTCAGGAGGCTGAGGCAGGAGAATCGCTTGAACCCAGCAGGCACAGGTTGCGGTGAGCCGAGATCATGCCATTGCACTCCAGTTTGGGCAACAAGAGTGAAACTCCGCCCCACCCCGCCCCACCACACACACACACACACACACACACACACACACACACACAAAGGGGCTGATGCACATTCGGATCTCTAGGGATCTAATGAAAGTCTGGTTTTTCCCTGAACACTTTTATCGATGACTAAGACAATAATACTGATGGCATGCTGAACAAATTTACAGATGACACACACTAGAAAGAATAACAAATAGGTTGGAGGATACAATCAGATTCTCTCCCCACCCCCAATCCTGACAAAATGTAATAATGAATCATATCAAACAATACAGAGTTTAATGGGTACCAATATAAAGTACTCAAAGATCCCCAAATTGAATTGTACAAGTACTGAGTGGGGGCGAGATGGCTTACAGCTACACACGGCAGGAAGATTTACAGTCTCCTGTTGATTGTAAGAAGATGATGAGTCAACACAGTGGGATGTAGCTTTTTAAAAAATCAATCTTTTGTTGTATTAATAGAAATGTAATGTTCCAGAGGGGAACTAGTTCTCTAGTACTCACCAACGATCAGACCACATTTATCGTGTTTTATGAATTCTGGGCTTCAGACATTCAGATACATTGGTCAACAAAGGATTATATGAGAAAAATAAAAAGGATAATAAGAAATCTGGTGCACAGAGTTATTTAGAAATAACAAAAAGATCCAAGGTTGTATGTAGGTGTGTAAGGAGGGTGAAAACTAGCATATGTAGCTACCTTTCAAAGTTTGAGGTCTATCCGGCAGAGGAGAGATTTGATTTCTTCTGGGTAATCCTAATGGCAGATTGAGGGCCAATGAGTGGAAGATGTAAGCATGTGTATTTCAACCCATTAACACTGGTCAGCTGCTAGATCTGCCTAGCAGCCAAATGACAACCATTGGAAGTAGTAAATTCCCTGACCCTGGTACCCAGAAGCGGGGCAGTCATGCCCCATTCACTGGGTACATTTGTGATAGAAGTTCAAACACCCGAGTGAGGAAATGAGGAGAATAGACTTGTTTATAATAGCAAACACATAGTGAGTGCGTACTGTATGGCAAGCACCATAATACGTGATTAACGTGGTTGTCATTTCTAATACATCAATCCCACTAGCTCATTTTACAGATGAGAAAGTGAGGCTTAGAGGGATTAAGCAATTTGTCCAAGAACTTACACTTTGGTACAAAGCAGATCTAGGATTTGAACCCAGGCAGTCAGATCCCAAACCTTAATTATTATTCTATAAGGACCCCAAGGCGGGTGTGGTGGTACACCTTTGTAGTCCCAGATACTGGGGAGGCTGAGGCAGGAGAATCACTAGAATTCAGAAGTTCAAGACTGCAGTGAGCTATGATCACACCACTGCACTCCAGCTTGGGCATCAGAGCGAGACCTTGTCTCTAAAATAAGTAAATCAAAATAAAAGTAAAGTACAAGGACTTTTACTTCTAGAAAGCTGTTCTTTCCCACCTTGAGATCCTATCACTCTAATGAAATAATCAAACCGAGGAGTTTATCTCAAAGGGTGGATGATTCTATAGTACGTAGGTTCCCTCTGTATGTAATATGCAGGAACTGTATTAGTCTGGCCATTTGCCACTTGGGCATACTTGATGGAGCCCACCATAGGATCTGGCATACAGTAGGTGCTTGCTAATTATTTATTAAGTGAAAAGAATGAACAAATGCTACAAATACAACACTGGCGGGATCTGAAATGACAGAATCTCAATATATTGTGCCTGAAGAAAAGCACACTTTTGGGTGGTCTACTGAGGAGCCTCAGCAAAAGTGATAATCCATCATTCCCAGCAAAGGCCTTGAGAATTGCTGTGCAATTGTTTGAACGATATTCATTTAAACAAATATTTATTGAGTACTGGTCCTGTGCCAGGTATGTCCAATGTGTGAAGGATGCAGAGCTGAATCGGAGGATGTACTGTCAGTGGGGGAGAAGACTTGTGGGCAAATTCTTACAGTACCTTGCGACAAGTGCTATAGCAGTTCCATGTATGCTTTTTAAGTATGATGGAAGCAAAGAACAGAAAGGAACTAATTCTGCTAGGTTGAAGGAGTCATCTGATACTTGATTATGTTTTATTTATTTATTTACTTACTTTTATTATTATTCTTTTTTTTTTGAGATGGGATCTCCCTCTGTTGCCCAGGCTGGAGTGCAGTGGCTTAATCTCAGCAACCTCTGCCTCCTGGGTTCAAGTGATTCTCCTCCCTCAGCCTCCCAAGTAGCTGGGATTACAGGTGCCTGCCACCATGCCCAGCTATTTTTTGTTTTGTTTTTAGTAGAGATGGGGTTTCACCATGTCAGGCTGTTCTCGAACTCCTGACCTCAGGTGATCCACCCGCCTCGACCTCTCAAAGGGCTGGGATTATAGGTGTGAGCCACCGCCCCCAGCCATTGATTATGTCTTAAAAATATCTTCCACATATGTGTTACTTGAGTTTATTCAGTCTTCATAAAGACCATGTGAGATCGTGACCCCTTCTTGTACAGAAGATGAAATAGAGTCTTACAGAGCTTGGGTGAGCTCCCAGGATCATATAGCTAGTAAAAATAATTGCCCACATTGATTGAGTGCTTAGAGTATCTGCAACTCTGTTCTAAACCATCTTAAGACATTTAATCCTCTAAAGTAGTTATTGATATCGTTGTCATTTTACAAATAAGAAAACCGAGTCACAAGATTTAAGAGTCTTGCCTATAGTCACATAGCTAGAAAGTGGAAAACCAGGATTTCCACCCACACTGTCTAACTTTAGCAGGCAGACACTGATCCACTGCACTAAATTGCCTTGTCTAGTCCCCCAAAGAGCTGGAACTGACACACTTGGACTCTGATTCTGAGTTCAGTTCTCTTTCAAGTGACCTTGCTCATTAGCAGATACTGCATCCAAATGAGAAGAAATGGTCATGTGGATCCAAGGAGGCTTGTGTAGTACCTGCATCCGTGGTATGGTGGTATGGTGGGAGGGCTATGGTGAAGTCTGTAACGTGCATGAACTTAACCACTGACAAGCATTATGCACAAGCTTTAGATTTTCTATGTTGTAGGTATTCAAGGTTTTTTCAGGGCAGTCAGAATTTTTTCTTTTTGAGACAGAGTCTCGCTCTGTTGCCTAGGCTGGAGTGCAGTGGCGTGATCATGGCTCACTATAACCTGGAACTCTTGGGCTCAAGTGATCCTCCCACCTCAGTTTCTCGAAGAGCTGGAATTACAGGTATGAACTACCACATCTGCAGAATTTGGCCTGTTCTCCAGGTCAGCATCCTGGGCTCTATGGACTATGATTTGTTACTCATAGGAACTAGCCACCAACACTTACTCTGCAGCCTTTTGGCTGGTTTAAATTTTTCTAAACAGAAGACATAAACCATTCAGAATGAAACAAGTTAAATTCAATACCTGTATATTAGCAAGAATGGAATACAGAAATGGAGAAATAAAGCACATAATTGTTTAAATTGCCCAGCTTTCTCTCCATAATAAAAATTATTGGATTGAAACACAGTTCAGGGTTGGACACGGTGACTCATGACTGTACTCCCAACACTTTGGGAGGTCAGGGTGGGAGGATCACTTGAGCCCAGGGGTTTGAGACCAGCCTGGGCAACATAGCAAGACCCCATCTCTAAAAATTTTTTAAATTAGCCAGGCGTGGTGGTGCACAGCTGTAGTCCCAGCTACTTGGGAGGCTGAAGTAGGAGAATCACTTGAACCAAGGAGGTAGAGGCTGCAGTGAGCCATGATTGTGCAACTATACTCTAGCTTGGGTGACACAGTGAGACCCAGTCTCCAAAGAAAACAGAAGAAAGAGAAAAATAGTTCAGTCTGATATTATTGTGTCTTAACAATTAAGTTGGTCTGGCTCTGTGGCAAATCTGAGAAAGAACTGGTTTTTAAAACGAATGAAGGAGATTCCTTCCTTTTTAGTAATTACTACTTATGTTAATGTGGACATGACCTATATGATTGAAGATATTGTGTCTTTAAAATTGACATCTCTCAGAATTTTTGGAGATTTGGTCATTTTAAAATCAGCTGCAGGTTCGGATTTCTGTGGCAGGCGGTGGGGCAGAAAATTCAATGTTGTTTGGTATTCAATACAGGTGGGGTTTTGGTATTGCTTGGTTTTTAGTGTTTTGTTTTGTCATTTATGGAGATTTAGTAGATTCGACTGATTATCTTGGCCTTTGTGTTTGTGGACTTCTATTTTCTTGGCTTCAGTTCCTTGGAAACGTTTGTTTTGATGGTGGCAGGAGAGCTGGTTTAGTCATGTTTTATTTTTGTTGTTCCTATTTATTTCTAATATCCTTTAGCTCAAGTCCACTTACAAAGTATCATGTAACCTGTCTTTATGTCTCCACAAATGAAATGTTCCTAGTAGTAACTCTAGTGTAACCTTATAGGAATAGTTAATTTGATATCCAGTTGATGCCCATCGAGATGGTTCTGTAGTATTAGAACAAGGGTATGGTTTGGAAATTATGTTTGAAATTTATAATTGGATTTGGCATTTAGCAAATGAAATTTCAAGTGTCTTAGATCAACAAGTAGCCATATTCATATAAACGTATTTTCCTTTTCATCTCTGAGTCAACAAAAGTTGGAAAATTCTTTTCTCACATATTCCATTTTTCAACTAAACCTGTCCCAAGGTAAATTACTTTTAAAAAACCACATCCCAAACAAACAGTTTTTCATAAAGCTATGAGTACATGAATAGAGTAGGCCCCACTGGCATTTGGGATGTACGAGTAATTAGAACTCTCAGTTTTTCAAACATGTAATTTACTACAGTTGAGGTTTTTAATTCTTAACTTTGAGTCCGATGGGATGAAACAAGTGACCCTTGCTGGAAATATGTCAAGAATTAACTTTCTCAGGTTGACCTTTAGTTTGCTGGTCATCACATTCAAACACTGTGTATTCCCAGGCTTGAAGATGTTGGAACCTTCCTAAGTTTGTTAAAAGATTAAGGCAGAAGGCTAGCGCTGCTTTGCTGCTGTGAAGAACAGACTTCCCTCCTCCTTCTCCTTTTAATTGGTTTCTGCATGAGAGAGAGCATGCACCACCTCAGCGGGCCCCGTCTTTCCTCCAATAGTTACCTTGTACCTCTTGTTTTTGCAACCAGATAGATGTCTATCATCCTTTCAACTGATTTGACATCCTTTCTAGTACAAGGCCCAGTACTAGACACCAAGGACTATTACAAATGCTCTCAGTCACCATTGTTCATAACTTAAAAGTGGCAACAAAATCTGGAATAACTCAATGACTGTATGATCTTGAGCAAGCAACTTAATCTCTCTCCAAAATAACGATTTCAAGCGTGGGCAACATGGCAAAACCCTGTCTCTACAAAAAATAAAAAAATTAGCTGGGCCTGGTGGTATGCACCTGTAGTCCCAGCTACTAAGGAGGCTGAAGTGGAAGGATCCCTTGAGCCCAGGAGGTCGAGACTGCAGTGAGCTATGATGGCACCACTGCACTCCAGCCTGGGTGACAGATCAAGACCCTGTCTCGAACAAACCAACAAACAAACCAAAAATAATAAAATAGCTATTTCACAAATAGCTTGGGATTATATGTGAAAATACTTAGCACAAAGCTTGGAACATAGTTGCAAGTGTAAATTGAATTTATGTGCAGTATATAATAATCCATGGAAAGTCAAATGGACAGATGGACCGAAATCAAAATTGTCTGCCTCTAGCCATTTGTTAAATCAAAGTTTCACTTTCAAATGAATAACTAAATCTACCTATGATTTTGCTTTAAAGTCTACATTCAGAGTAAAAAAGTACTTCCATGATAATCTGTTCATAGATTTCATGACAGGAGCTGACAAGGGTTTATTTAGGAGAAAATGACATGTGAACAAGCAGAAGAAGGAAGATTAGATAAATAAAATGTCTATTTCAAAATAAATGAAGAAGGGACAATTATCTGATAATAGAACATTCAGATGGTGATATAATTATAAAATAGACTTGTTTTTGTAAGTTGGTTTAAAACATTTTTATTGACCTTAAAGGAATAACTTTTTTATAATTGAATGATAAACCAGGCAGTACCTTGTATTAACTAGTAATAAACTACAAATATCCGTTAACTATATTTTTCTTTAATTGCATCTGCTGTCATGGCCTTACATTTATTTTAGTGATTAAAAAAGAGTGATTTGATTTGATAACTGCCTGTCCTCTCTGCATATCAGAAAATCGGAAGGAGCAGCCTTCCCTCTGACTCACTTAGCTGTGAAAACAGTACTCTGCCAAATTACGGGGAACCAACACTGTAGTAAAACCATAAGAAAATTTTGCTAAGAAACCTTTTCTCATCTGCAAATTACTTGACTGAAACCTGAGATGCTGGATTTCAGCACAAAGGTGGCTTTGGAGGAGAAAGTTTGTGCCAAACGGGATCTCTTGTTTTTGTATTATGTAAAAAGGAGGAAAAAAATGAACAGTTTACTCCTAAGCTATAAATTTAAAATTATCCTATTACATCAAATGACAGAATTTCCAAACCTCAAACTTTCCTTTAGAGCTATATTTTCATAAACTATGATCTGTACACAATCAAAACTAAACGTAATTGAATATTAAATAATTAGCCTTGCCTAGTTGTATTTAAAGAGTACTGGGCAAAGTTATTTTATTCACTGCATCAGAAGTGAATTATACTTGAATTGCAAAAATGGCAATACATGTGCAGTATAAAATACAGAATACAGAGTAAAAGAAGAAAATAAAAATCACCAAGATGATTCTATCACTCAGAGATATCGTCATTAAAATTTTGTTTTAAATTTATACACACATACAAACAGACACACGCACACACATACACATACCAGAATACCACGATATATAAATGCATATTAATGGTTTATTTTAGAAAAATGAAACATAAGGAAAAGTAAACAGAAAGCATAAAGAACCCCATGTCTAATTGGACCTCATGTCTAGCCCAATATCCCATTCCTCTCCCCATCTTATTTTATTTTGAAGCAAATTCCAGATATTATATTATTTCATCCATAAATTTTGATATGGCTAGGGGTGGTGGCTCATTCCTATAATCCCAGCACTTTCACAGGCTGGGGCAGGAGGATCGCTTGAGGCCATTAGTTTGAGTCCAGCCTGGTCTATGTAGTAAAACTTTGCCTCTACAAAAAATTAAAAAATTAACTGTGTGTGGTGGTGAGTGCCTATAATCCCAACTAGTGGGAGAATAAGGTGGGAGGATCATTTGAGCCCAGGAGTTCAAGACTGCAGTGAGCTACAATTGTGCCACTGCACTCCAGCCTGGGTGACAGACTGACACTCTGTCTAAAATATATATATTTCAATATGAATCTTTAAAAGATAAGGACTTGTAAAAAACATAACCATTATCATATCTACATTAACTAATACAATTTTTTAGTAGTATGAAATATTCAGTGTTGGAATTTTTGATTGTCTCACAAATCTTATAACTTAATTTTGTTGTTGTTTTTTCTTTTCTTTTCTTTTTTTTTTTTTTTTTTTTTTTTTTTTTTTTTTTTTTGAGATGGAGTCTCACTCTGTCACCCAGGCTGGAGTGCAGTGGCGTGATCTCAGCTCACTGCAACCTCCACCTCCTGGGGTCAAGCGATTCTCCTGCCTCAGCCTCCCAAGTAGCTGGGATTACAGGCACCCACCACCATGCTCAGCTAATTTTTATATTTTTAGTACAGACAGGGTTTCACCATGTTGGCCAGGATGGCCTCGAACTCCTGACATCGTGATCTACCCTGCTCGGCCTCCCAAAGTATAACTTACTTTTATAGTTTGCTTGTTGACGCAGGATCCAAATAAGGTTCACGCACTGAGGTCGGTTGATATGTCTCTCAAATCTCTTTGAATTTAAATTCCATAAATCTCTTTTAATTTCATTTTTTTCCTCGTAACTTATTTGTTGCAAAAACCAAGTTGCTTGTCCTGTAGAACTCCCCACAGTCTGGAGGTCTCCGATTGCATTCCTATGATGTAGCTCAACATAGGAGCTGTACTATAACTGTTCCTCTGTCCTCTAACTACGTACAGGCCCGACCAGATTCATACATATATATATTTTTTCCTTTTTTTGGCAAGAGTGCTTCCTAGGGAGTGGAGTAGTTTGCCGTTAGGTGGTACATAAAAATCTCTTCTTTTGTGATGTTACCTGGATCTATTAGTTCATTAAGGATTGTAAAAATGGTAATATTTTAATCCTATCATTCCTTGGCATGTGCCAATGGTGCTTGCTTTGTCTTATTTTTAAATTACTTTTGTTTTCTCTATTCCAATTATAATTTGAACTCATTCATTGAAATGTATTTGGGTCCCCGGTAGCTCGCCGTGATAGTATAGTGGTTAGTACTCTGCGTTGTGGCCACAGCAACCTCGGTTCGAAATGTATTTAATGTGCTTATGTGCGTATTATTTATTATTCTTATTAATGCTTAAATTATCCTCATTGGTCTACGATAGCATCTTCAAATTGGTTCTTGACATCTTTTGACACAACCCTAGAGTTTTTGATAGCTCTCCTGCTATTTGGTACAAGATGGCATAGGCTCACCTTATATATTTCCACATAGTAAAAATTACTTATATTTAAGATGTGAATATATATAAATATAATACAAAACCTTAGGGTAGAAACTATTTATAATACCAAAAGACTGGAAATAACCCCAATGTCTATTAATAGAGGACTGGTTGAATAAACTATGATACCTACACACAACGGAGTCTGTGTAGCTATAAAATGGAAGTAGGATTTTATTTATTTATTTATTTATTTTGAGACATAGTCTCGCTCTGTTGCCCAGGCTGGAGTGCAGTGGTGATATCTCAGCTCACTGCAACCTCCGCCTCCTGGGTTCAAGTGATTCTCCTGCCTCAGCTTCCCGAGTAGCTGGGATTACAGGCGCCTGCCACCACGCCTAGCTAATTTTTGTAATTTTAGTAGAGATGGGATTTCACTAGCCTGGCCAGGCTGGTCTCGAACTACTGACCTCAGGCAATCTGCCTGCCTTGGCCTCCCAAAGTGCTGAGATTATAGGCATGAGCCACCACGCCTGGCCAGAAGTAGGATCTTTAAATATACTTATTATGGATTGATCTGTAGGATATATTATAAGTAAAAAAATTGGGGTAGAAATGTGAGTCTACAATGCTACCATATATGTCAGAAGAGATATATATGTAAATTTATATGCCTACACACATATATGCATGCATACACACACATATGTAAATACATTTGCTTATATTAGAAAACAAAGAATAGGAGGATTCACATCACAAAATATTAATAATAGTTATTTATGAAAAAGGGAGGAAAGAAAGTGGGGGGATAGGGATAGAAACTAGACTTCTTTGAATTCACCTTGTTTTGTAGATTTGACTTTGGCCAGGCTGGTCTCGAACTCCTAACCTCAGGTGATCTACCTGCCTTGGCCTCCCAAAGTGCTGGGATTACAGGAGTGAGCCACCACACCCGGCCTAATTGTGGGATATTCTAATCTTATTATGCCTGCTGTCCTTGAGAAGCAGGATTCTCAGCATGAGAGGAAGGGAATATAGATATAACATGGAGGCGGTTAGGCAGAAATCCTGTGGTCCCGAATTTGAATTGAGAGTTGATATAAATTTAAGATGTATATGTACATGTATAGACAGATCTCCTAGGTCCTCCGTTCACTGAAAAACCTAGAAATATGACTAAGCCAGAAGCAATGAGCACCCTTGTTATCTATATTATGATATGATATACATACACATATATCATAAATACATATTCATATATACATAAATTTCATATATGTGTAGCATCAATTATTTAGCTATTCTTCTATTTCCGGTTATTTAGATGTTCCCAGTTCTTTGCACTTATATATAATAAGTGTGGCAAAGCAATTGTGCACTTATTATTTCCTTCATACACTTTTCTGTAAGTAGAATTACCCGACTAGAGGGTAGGAACATATTTAAACTCTTGATTAGTATTGTCAGATCACCTCCAGAAAGGTTATACCAGGTTACATGCTAAGTGGCAGTGGGGGAGAGAGTGACTGATTCACTGCATTAATAGTCATAGACATTTTAGACATTTACGCTGACATAGTTCTGCCGATCTGTGTCAGGTAGAACGGTGCCTTTTTTGTTTTCCCTTTTGATTTTCTTATAGAGAAATTTTAAAAAGCAATAATACCATATGGAAAAACTACACTGCTGTAACATTTTCATATTTACTTTATAAATTAATAACTGTATATTTGACTCCTTAAAAGTCCTACTTATTTGCCCTTTATATCTCAAGAAAATCCTGCAAAGTGCTCCTTTACTGATACAATTTTGTGTGTAGATGGAAGAGCTATTTCATCACCAAGCTATTCTGCATTTGAAAAGAAGGAGGAAATAGTTTATCCCTCCATGAAATGGTATTGACAGGAAGCAATCCACAAAGATTAGAATGGGCTCGTCAAACTTAATGTGTTCCTTATAATTAATGCATTGAATTATAAATCCTTTCATTGTAAACATACATATATCATGAATGTATTAAGATGAATTTTTATATCTTTTGGTAATTTTGGCAGTTATCTTTGAAATTCCTGGGGTTTTTTATTGTAAACTTACCTTCGCAAAGCTCATTATATGTGAAACTTTATTTTCCAAACATAGTTTAGGAAATTAACTAACTTTGTAAACATTATTTTAATGTATCTTCTATATGCAACTGAACCATGATTATGAAAGCAAAAAAAAGTAGATTGTAGACTGTTATAGCTAGAGCAATCTTAAAGATTGGCTGGCCTAACCCCTTCATTTTAAACTTTTTGAAAATGAAGACAAAGGGCAGTTATGTAACTTCATTAAAGTCATACAGCTACTTTGTGAGAGTGTGACAAAATCCCAAACTGATTTGGTACAGTGTCCTTTCCATGTCGCTTCTCAGAGTTAGCAAAACTTGAAAGCAATACACAAAACCAAATATAATTGTAGTGTTAGGGAAATGGGATTTGGCATGTCTACTTTCAAATTTTGATTATGTCACCTTTTCGTCACCTTTTCAATAAAAATTCTATAGACAATGGAAGAACAACTACATTATAAAATTAGGTAAAAGAGCACCTTTGTTATTTGAGAAGCTAGAAATAAATTACAGGTTTTCTAATACTTAGCAGGGATTTGTAGCAATCAAAATGCAGACCATCGATGACTTGTTAGGGGTGCAAAAGTCATTGTGGGTTTTGCCATTATTTTAATAGCAAAAAATGCAATTATTTTTGCATCAACCTAATACAATGGTTTATCATGATTTTTTGACTTTACAGTGGTGTGAAAGTGACATGCATTCGCCTGGGCACGGTGGCTCACACCTGTAATCCCAGCACTTCGGGAGGCCGAGGCGGGTGGATCACGAGGTCAGGAGATCGAAACCATCCTGGCTAACATGGTGAAACCCGTCTCTACTAAAAAATACAAAAAATTAGCCAGGAGTGGTGGTGGGTACCTGTAGTCCCAGCTACTTGGGAGGCTGAGGCAGGAGAATGGTGTGAACCTGGTAGGCAGAGCTTGCAGTGAGCTGAGATCACACCCACTGTACTCCAACCTGGGCGACAGAACAAGACTCTGTCTCAAAAAAAAAAAAAAAAGTGACATGCCTTCAGCAGGAACCATATGTCAAATTTAGAATCTTCATCTTTTCCTGGGCTAGCAATATGCAGATACTACTCTCTTGTGAAGTTGGGCCAAGTCACCTAACACAAAGCCCATTTTATAATAAAGTGTTGAATTTCTCATGTAATTTACTGAATACCATATTGCAGGCATTCTGAACATGTTTCAGGTAGGCTCGGCTAAGCTTCGATATGTGGTAGATTAAGTGTATTATATGCATTTTTGACTTTTGTTATTTTCAGCCTATGATGGGTTTATCAGGACATAACCCCATTGTAAGTTGAGGAGCACCTGTACACAGCATCTGAGCGCCTCATGTATGTATTCATAGGCACTGTTGTAAGTACTTTGTTTGCATTATCTCGATGAATTCTAACGATAATCTCAAGCACAAAGAGAGTATGTGACTTGCCACCAGGTAGTCCTAAGAATGTCAGACTCAAGATTTGAACCTAGTTAGTCATAGATACAGTGGGCTATTTGAAGTTTCAAGCCTCAACTGTCATTGCCGCCACTACTGAGGGTTGCTGTGATTGTCTGACTCCCCCCAGCTGTCTTCCTACAGGATCAAAGTTTCCACTTGAGAAATTCTTACATAGCCAGGCACGATGGCTCAAGCCTGTAATCCCAGCACTTTGGGATGCTGAGGCAGGCAGATCACTTGAAGCCAGGAGTTCAAAACCAGTCCCAGCAACATGGTGAAGCCCTGTCTCTACAAAAAAATACAAAAAAAAAAAAAAAAAAAAAAAATGTAGCAGCTGGGTGTGTCGGTGTGTGCCTATAGTCCCAGCTACTTGGGATGTGAGGTGGGAGGATCACCTGAACCCAGGAGGTCAAGGCTGCAGTGAGCCATGTTCACAACACTATACTCTAGTCCAGCTGACAGAGAGAGACACCGTCTCAAAAATAAAAAAATTCCTTGGAGCAAAAATTTTTAGAGACAATCTGCCTTCATCTGCCACTTGCTATGTGATTTTTCATTCCTCATCTGTAACATAGGTGTGATATCTACCTCATAGAATTGTTGGAGGACTAAATTAGAGAAATCGTATTCATTTTTTAGCCGAATAGCTGGGACGCAGTTATCATCAGCTATGGTCATCACTATTAGTATTATTAATATCATCACCATTATTATTTCTTTCTCTCCTTTTGACCTCTTTTTTCATGCAAAAGCTCCTGAAAAGGATAATACATTACCCAAGAAGCTGGTGACTCATCAGTTGTTTTTTTCCTAACAGAAGAGAGCAGAGCGGTATTAAGGCTGAAGGAAGGAAAGAGGTAGAGACCTCAAAGACAACTTACCAGAGGCTGGGAAGGGAAGGGGGAGTGGGGGATGAAGGGACATTGGCTAATAGGTACAAACATAGAGTTAGATAGTAGAAGTAAATTCTAGTATTCAGCAGTACAGTAGGGAAATTAAAGTTGACTGTAATTTATTATATATTTTACCCCACATTAGTTGGGATACATTTACACAGCAGTTCATTTGGAGTCTAGTCTTGTATTTGGGATCCTGTAATCTTTATTAGTTTCTGGAGCTCATTAAGGAATGAGGAAGGGCACTGCCAGCAGTGGTGACAGACCTTCTGTCCCTGCCCGAGGAATCCCGTCCACCGTGGCCACCTGCCTGTCCATGCTGCAGTGGGAAGTGGGCAACAACCCTCCGCAAGCTCTTCTGTTTTCTGTGCCGGGAAACGGGCCTTTTGCCATGGAAAAATTTCTCATTGTACCCGTTAAGTACAGAACACATATTGCACAATATGTAAGATCTTATTGAGACTTCTTGTTAGGCCGGGCACTCAGGTCTGTAATCCCAGCACTTCGGGAGACTGAGGCAGGCGGATCACCTGAGGTCAGGAGTTCAAAACTAGCCTGGCCAAGAAGGCAGAACCCTGTCTCTACTAAAAATATTTTAAAAAGCAGCTGGGCATGGTGGCAAAGTCCCAGCTACTCTGGAGGCTGAGGCAGGAGAATCACTTGAACCTGGGAGGCAGAGGTGAGCCGAGATCACGCCTTTGCACTCTCCAGCCTGGGCTACAGAGTGAAACTCCGTCTCAAACAAACAAACAAATAAACAAACAAACTTCTTATTAACCTGTGTACACACCATGCTTCAAGACTAGGACTGAGTGCCATTCCCGAGGTGTCATTCCACTTTTTACTCAGGGGCTAAAAGTCTAAAGGTGGCCCACAACCACATCCTCACTTTTTTCTCTAGATCACACACTTTGCACTGACGCCTAAAGTCTTACTGTTTAATGCTACCAGCTTCTCCCTCAGGTCAAGTATTCTTATTTTCTGTATTTCATTTTTCACTTTTCATCTTTATGAAAAGGACCGAGCACATGGTAGAATAGAAAATGGTGCAAAAAGATGTTCAGTAAAAGGTGCATCTCATTTCCATCCAGGCTGCCCAGTGCCATTGGCCAGAAGTGCCAACCATTTGTTCATTCATTCAGAAAGTGTGGTGGGGTGCCTCCTCTGTGTTAACCACTGTTTGGGGTTCTTGGAATCTAGCAGCAAACAAATGGATTAGATCCCTGCCTTCTAGTAGGGGTTGATGGGCTACGAGCAAGATATATGAGCAAGTTATCACAGGGTAGGTTAGAAAGTGATGAATGCAGCCTGGGCAACATGGTAAAATTTGTCTCTACAAAAAAAAATTAAAAAAAAAAATTAGCTGGGTGTGGTGGCACACCTGTAGTCCCAGTTACTAGGGAGGCTGAGCTGGGAGGATCACCTGAGCCTGAAAGTGGAGGTTGCAGTAAGCCGAGATCATGCCACTGCACTTCAGCCTGGACAACAGAGAGACCCTGTCTCAAAAAGAAAAAAGGAAAAAGAAAGTGACTAATGCTATGGACAGAAATAAGTAAGGGTGGGGTACAGGGTGATCAGGGTCACTTATGAAATATCTATCACACAAGCTGAGTGTCCATCAACAGATGAATGGATAAAGAAAATGTGGAGATATATATATGTATACACACACACACACACACACACACACACAATGGAATGTTATTCAGCCATTTAAAAAATGAAATCCTGTCGTTTGCAGCAACATGGATGGAACTGGAGGTCATTATATTAAGTGAAATAAGCCAGGCACAGCAGGACAAATACCAAATGTTCTCACTCATATCTGGGAGCTAAAAATGTGGATCTCATGGAGGTGGAGAGTAGGATGGTGGTTACCAGAGGCTGGGAAGGGAAGGGGGAGCGGGGGATGAAGGGACATTGGCTAATAGGTACAAACATAGAGTTAGATAGTAGAAGTAAATTCTAGTATTCAGCAGTACAGTAGGGAAATTAAAGTTGACTATAATTTATTATATATTTCAAAATAGCTATCAGGTTTCAAAATATCACATGTACCCCCACAATATGCACAACTATTATATATCAATTTTCTTAAAGTCATAAACAATTATAATGGGAAAAAATAGTATATATCACTGGCCAGGAATTCTCCTGAGCACTTTACTTATGTTAACTATCTGAATCCTCACAACAAGCCCAGGCACTCTTACCATCGTCATTGTAAAGGGAAACTAAGGTATAGAAGAGGTAGGAACATGGCTTAAAATCACAAAGCGAATGAGTAGTGAGACCTGGGCTTTCGCACAGGCTGCCTGGCTCCAGAGCCTGAGCCTAGCTCCAGAACACTTGTATCATCCCAGAAAAAAAAACTCCCATGCCTGGTAAAGTCACTCTCAATTCTCTCCTCCCCACAGACCCCGGCAACCACTCCTCTGTTTTCTGGCTCTGTGGATTTGCCTAATGTAAATATTCATATAAATGGAATCATGCCATATGTGGCCTTTTGTGAGTGGTTTCTTTCACTGAGCATAACGTTTTCAAGGTTCATCCATATTGTATCAGTCCTTCATCCCTTGTTGTGGCTGAAAAAGATTTCATTGTATGAATATACCACATGCTGTTTATCCATACATTAGCTCTTGGGCACTTGGCTTGTTTACATTTCTTGGCTATTATAAATAACGCTGCTGTGTACCTTTGTGTACAAGCTTTTGTGGAAACATACATTTTGTAATTTTCTTGGGTACATACCTAGGAGAATTGCTCAGTTGTAAGGGAACTCTGTGTTTAACTTATTTACTATTATTATTATTTTTGAGACAGGGTCTCACTCTGTCACTTAGGCTGGAGTGCAGTGGTGCGATCTTGGCTTACTGCAACCTCTGCCTCCCAAGCTCGCCTGTTCTCCCACCTCAGCCTCCTGAGTAGCTGGGAGCATAGGCATGTGCCATTACACCGTGCTTTTTTTTTTTTTTTTTTTTTTTTGGCATTTTTTGTGGAGACAGGGTTTCACCAGGTTGCCCAGTCTGGTCTCAAACTCCTAAACTCAAGCAATCCACCTGCCTCAGCCTCCCAAATCGCTGGTATTACAGGCATTAGCCACCGCACCTGGGCCTATGTTTAATTTAACAAATCAGCTTTTGATCCTATATATTACTTACTTAAGCCTCACTACTCGGAAGGGGAAAAATGTAGGAGTAAGTGTTTGCTTTAGCAAATGTCCTATCCTGTCCTATCAATATGATGCTGTCTCCTTCTTAGGGTTTCATAAGTCAGTACCCTGAAGGTCACTGACACTCCATGTGTGTATTTTCTATGCAGAACCCCTACAGAGGGCACCTTTTGTCACCTTCTCCGTACAACAGATGGGGAGTGACCATAAGGAAGTACCCCTTAAAGTAACTGAAGGGATCAAGCTTAAGCGGTGGAACCTCTCCAGGTACTTCTAAGAGCATGATAGACTGGGTCAGTCTAGAGACATGACTCCTTTGAGAAGATTACACAGTCCTCTAACAATAACATTCATGATGATTTTGTAGAATTATCTATGTCTAGCATAATGCTAAGTGCTTCACAGCCTTTTTCCTAGACTTGCACTCTCCAATATCATAGCCACTGGTCACATGTGACTCTCAAGCACTTGAAACATGGTTAGGTATACATACCTTACTTACATGCTATACATACCTTAATTAGGGAGGTTGAGCATCCCTAATCTGAAAATTCAAAATATGAAATGCTTCAAAATCCAAAACTTTTTGAGGACTATGATGCTACAAGTGGCATTGTTGGTGGTGACAAAGCCTGCTGTTCTCTGCTGTTGCTGCTGTTTAGCAAGTGATACAGGTATTCTAAGGGATGCTGCTGTGCTAATTAGTTACCCTGAACACATTGTTTTTTTCACTATTTTAATAGTATGTTATATATACATATATACATATGTACACATATATATACATATACACACACATATATATACACACACACACATATATATGTATATCACTCTATCACCTAGGCTGGAATGCAGTGGCACGATCTAGGCTCACTACAACCTCTGTTAGGGAGGTTGAGCATCCCTAATCTGAAAATTCAAAATATGAAATGCTTCAAAATCCAAAACTTTTTGAGGACTATGATGCTACAAGTGGCATTGTTGGTGGTGACAAAGCCTGCTGTTCTCTGCTGTTGCTGCTGTTTAGCAAGTGATACAGGTATTCTAAGGGATGCTGCTGTGCTAATTAGTTACCCTGAACACATTGTTTTTTTCACTATTTTAATAGTATGTTATATATACATATATACATATGTACACATATATATACATATACACACACATATATATACACACACACACATATATATGTATATCACTCTATCACCTAGGCTGGAATGCAGTGGCACGATCTAGGCTCACTACAACCTCTGCTTCCTGGGTTGAAGCGATTCTCCTGCCTCAGCCTCTCGAGTAGCTGGAATTACAGGCATGCACCACCATGCCTGGCTAATTTTTGTATTTTTTGTAGAGACAGGGTTTCACCATGTTGGCCAGGCTGGTCTTGATCTCCTGGCCTCAAGTGATTCACCCACCTGGACCTCTCAAAGTGCTGGAATTACAGGAGTGAACCAACGCGCTCAGCCGGTGTTATATTTTTTAGTGTTGAATACTTACGTCTAAATAAACGTGAGAAAATGATTGCTTATCAGTAGCACATAAATGAGCATCAGGAATGATGTTGCCAGACAAGCACAGAGTGTCCCATGGGTGGTTGAGATAGTGACACCTTTGGTTTCTGATCGTTTGATTGATACAAACTTTGTTTCATGCACAAAATGATTAACAATATTATATAAAATTACCTTCAGGCCATGTATATAATCTGCATATGAAACATACATGATTTTCACGTTTAGACTTGGGTCTTATCCCCGAGATGTCTCATTTATGTATACGCAGATATTCCAAAATCTGAAATCCGAAACTATCCTGGTCCCAAGCATTTTGAATAAGAGACGCTCAACCTGTACGTGTGAAATACATATTGGACTTCGAAAACTTAGTGCAAAAAAGAGAATGTAAAATACTCATGAACATTTTTTACATGTTGAAATGCTATTTTGGACACGAGTTAAATAACATATAGCGCTAAAATTAATTTTGCCTGTTTCTTTTTACTTTCTTAATGGGCTACTAGAAAATTTTAAATCACATATGTGGCTCACATTGTGTCTTCCATTATATTTCTATTGGACAGCACTGGTTCTAGACTAGTCCTCACAGTAATCTGATCAGCTGGATGGTATTATCATCCTTGCATTATGGGTGAGGAAATGGAAGCCTAGAGCGCTTAAGTCAATTGCCTGTCATCATACAGCTGTGACTTAAGTGCAACTCTGTCTCCAATTCTGAATTCTTACTCATCACTCTAGGCTGTCTCCCCATAGTCCAGAAATGTAACCCACGTGATAGAAAAATGGTTAGGATCATTAGCTGTGGCAAAAGGTTGTCTTCACGTCTTCGTTGTAGAGCACATGAAAAATGGTCTGTGAAGTTCTGTAGAGTAGAATTTAGGGTGCAGTTGGAGGAAATTGCCTATGAGAAAGTTTCTTAAATACTAACTTTGTCACGGTTTGGGACTCACTCACTGAGGATCGAAGGTAGAAGGAACTATTTCAGAGCTTGCTTTCATTTCTACGATTCTATCACAATTCACATCAAATTCACAGGTCAGCCTCTGCTGTAACATTCAGATTGAGATGGAGTAGACTGAGATGAATGAGTGCTTCAGTTTCATATCTTTTCCCTCTAAAGTGGAGGGTTTTAATTTCATCCCATTTCATTCGAATTTGTGGAAACCTCAATAGGACATTCTTCACAGCAATCCTGCCCTCTTCTAAGTTTCAGTGGAGAGGAGAGACAAAACTGTCAAGGAGAGAAACCGTTCTCTGAAATACTAAGCCATTCTCTAAAATATTAAACCATTCTCTAAAATATATATTTTAACTTGGTCAAATCTTCCTTTTCCTAAGGGCATCAATGTTCTTTGCTCACAAATAATTCTCATGTGTATATCATTAATGCTAACTATTACGAGTTGTTAAATGTTATGACAATTTTATTTGCATTTTACATATATTATACTTGTATACAACATGTATCATGGGTATAATTTACTTTTTTAAATTTCAAATACCAAAGAGGATGCCCAGTTTCGAACAGCAGCTCCTTGGGCTATTTTTCCAAGTTGGGAAGGCAGGGGGAGGATTGGAATAATTGCAAATTAAGCTTTGCCACAGGGCCTTGTTCCCAAATGTTTAAACCCTCTTATATTATTAGGGGCTAAAAATCTTGCTAAGAGCTTTTAAACAGAAAAATACACTTATTTGTTTTGGGGTGTTTTTTTTGTTTTGTTTTTTTGTTTTTTTTTCTTGAGACAGGGTCTCACTCTGTCACTGAGGCTGGAGTGCAGTGGCAAGATCTAAGCTCACTGCAACCTCTGCTTCTTAGGCTCAAGCGACCCTCCCAACTCAGCCTCCCAAGTAGCTGGGACTACAGGCACATACCACCATGCCCAGCTAATTTTTTTTATCTTTTTTGGTAGAGATGTGGTCTCACTATGTTAGCCAGGCTGATCTCAAAACCTTGACCTCAAGCAATCTGACTGCCTCAGCCTCCCAAAGTGCTAGGATTACAGGCATGTGCCACCACACCCGGCCACTTATTTGTTTTTTATTTCTTCCCCCAGACTACAACTTTATAGCATGCCAAGAAACATGGCAACTTGACTACTATAAGATTAATGCAAGCCAAAAATCAAACCCTAAGAAGCTAAAACGTTTCTAGACATATATGTGCCACGTTTTTGGTTTGTTTTTTTTTTTTTTGTAGTTTGTTTTTATTTTTTTATTCAGGGTCAAATTTGTCAAATTTTTAGTGCCCCTTCATTAGGTTCACTTTGGCTTAAATAGCTACATGGGAAAATATGTTCCAGCATTTGTTTTTTGTTAAGTCACTCTTCTGTAAAATTCCTTAGCGGTTTCAAATGTCATTCAGATGAGATGACAATGAATCATAGAAAGAAGACAAAGAGATAGAATGGTATTGGGAAAGGGATAGGGAGCTGGGAATCAGATGACCTGAATTCTAGTCCTGTTCCAAGAACAAATTAGCAACAAGGCCTTGGGGAATTTAAGTTCCACAAACATTTCTTGGACACCTACTATGTTCAAGGCATTGAAGTAAGTGCTGTAGGAGCTAGAACAATGAACGAGACATGGATTCTCAAGAAACTTATCACCTAGCAGGAAGGACAGCATATTCATGAAGCAATAGTAGAATGTGGTACGGAATGTATGAGTAGTGGAATAGAATTTATGGGGGCACAGAAGAACACAAACATCATTACAGTCAGGGAGAATGGGGCTGGCTTCATGAAGAAAGTGATATTTGGGATCCTGGAAGTGTGGGTAGGATTACTGGGTGGGGATTTGAGGGAAGGGTGTTTTTTTGTTGTTGTTGTTTTGGTTTGATTTTTTTGAGACAGGGTTTCACTCTTGTTGCCCAGGCTGGAGTGTAATGGCGTGATCTCCACTCATTGCAACCTCCACCTCCCGGGTTCAAGCGATTCTCCTGCCTCAGCCTCCTGAGTAGCTGGGATTACAGGTGCACGCTACCATGCCTAGCTAACCTTTTGTATTCTTAATAGAAACAGGGTTTCACCATGTTGGCCAGGCTGGTCTTGAACTCCTGACTTCATGATCCGCCTGCCTCGGCCTTCCAAAGTGCTGGGATTACAGGCGTGAGCCACCACACCCAGCCCAAGGGAAGGGTGTTTTAAACAGAAGGTGCAGGGAAGCGGAGATGATGTAAGCAAAGATGTACAGTAATAAAGTACAGAGCTGGTTCAAGGAACTTGTTAGACAGGAAGGCACAGTTAATTCTGAATAAAACAATGGAAGATAAGTTTTGAGCACTAGATTAAGATCAAATTGTAGTAGGGCTTGAATTCCATGCTGAAGAATTTGGACCTTGTGAGTGGTGAAGAGCAGGGAGACAGCCAAGATAACACGAAGACCCCTGAGTGATCAGCTTTGCTGGGAAGATTGTTCTAGCGGCACTGGGTGGTGGGAGGGTGAGCAGAGAGGTAGAAGGCTGGGAGATAAGTTAGAAAATGGTTATGGGGCTAGGCACAGTGGCTCATGCCTGTAATCCCAGCACTTTGAGAGGCCGAGGCAGTCAAATCACTTGAGCCCAGGCATTTGAGATTAGCCTGGGCAACATGGTGAAATCCCATCTCTATGAAAAACACAAATGTTAGCTGGGAGTGTTGGTGTGCACCTGTGGTTCCAGCTTCTCAGGAGGCTGAGATAGGAGGATTGCTTGAACCTGGGAGGTCGAGGCTGCAATGAGCTGTGATCATGCCCATGCACTCCAGCCTGGGAGACGCCGTTTCAAAAAAAAAGAAAACGGTTATGGTAGGCTTTTGGCCGTGGGAATGGACAGAGAAGGCAAATGCAAGAGACATTATGGAGGGAGTATTGACAGAGCTTGGTGACAATTGGTTTTGGGATGTAAAAAAACAATGTGGTTTTGAGCATGGGTGAGTCAGAGGATGGAGATGCTGAGACTGTAGGAGGTTTGCCGGGAAAGATGCTGAGTTTGATTTCGAGCACGTTTAGCCCAATCCGAACACATCGGCTAACATAATCATATAAAACACAAGCCAATTTCTGACTTGCCTCTGCTCAAAAAACACTTCAATGTCTTCTCATCTTACTCAGAGTAAAAGAAACATCCTTACAATGGCTGATAAAGCCTTCAGTGGCCTGGCTGCCCACATTCCCTCTGAGCTCATCTTCTTCCTTGCCCGCTTCTCGCTGGGCACTGCCACCCTGGCATTCTTGCTGTTCCCCAAACATTGTCCAACATGGGTCTGCCTTAGGGCCTTTCTTAGTGTTTTTTCTGCCTGAAACTCTCTTTCCTCAGGCTGTTCTTACACCTTTATCCCTCACTTCTTTTGGCTCTTATTCAAATTTTTGTTTGTTTGTTTGTTTGTTTGTTTGTTTGAGACAGAGTTTCGCTCTTGTTACCTAGGCTGGAGTGCAGTGGCACAATCTCAGCTCACTGCAACCTCCATCTCCTGGGTTCAAGTGACTCTCCTGCCTTAGCTTCCCCAGTAGCTGGGATTACAGGTGCCCACCACCATGCCCAGCTACTTTTGTATTTTTAGTAGAGACGGAATGGGATTTCACCGTGTTGGCCAGGCTGATCTCAAACTCTTGACCTCAGGTGATCTGTCTGCCACAGCCTCCCAAAATGCTGGGATTACAGGTGTGAGCCACTGCGTCCGACCTAAATATCATCTTTTTTGAAAAGCCTTTCCTGATCATCCTGTATAAAACAGCAACACTCCCTCCGCCACATCCCCTCTCTCCAGTTTCCTCTTCTTCATTGTACTGATCAGCATCTAACATACTATTTGTTTACTTGTTTATATCACAACCTGGAAACTGAAGCTGTAAAAAAAAATTAGTGAAATGATCCACTGTTTTCCAGAGTATGATGAGGTTTGCTACTCATACACCATTACACCATTCTTGGGACTGGGCGTTGTTATAATCCCTTTGAAAAGTAATTTGGCAGTAAGTATAAAGAGTCATAAAATGTCCATCTCCTGGAACATTTTATGTTTTGAAAATTCTGAAAGTCGATTCTAAGAAGATAATCTAAAATGTGGAAAAGAAGGCCAGGTATGGTGGCTTATGCCTATAATCTCAGCACTTTGGAAGGCTGAGGCAGGAGGGTTGCCTGAGCCTAGGAGATCAAGACAAGCCTAGGGCAACATGGAGAGACTCTGTCTCTATAAAATATAAAAAATTAACCAGATATGATGGCACATACCTGTGGTCGCAGCTACTCAGGAGGCTGAGGTGAGAGGATCACCTGACCCTGGGAGGTTGAGGCCACAGTGAGCTGTGATGGTGCCACTGCACTCCAGCCTGGGCAACAGAGCAAGATTGTCTCAAAAAAAAAAAAATGTGGAAAAGAAAACACGTGGAAAAATGTATACTAATGTGGTATTTATAATATCAAGAAATTGGAAAGATTCTAAACATCTAACAATATACAGAAACAGTTAAATTAAGCAAATTACTGTTCATTTACTTAATGATGTATTATTCACTTGTTAAAAGGATAGTTATGAAAGGCTGGTTAGCAACAAGGAAAATGCTACAAGACAATGTTATACTTAAAATAATAGGATCCACGACTGTATAGAGTATGATTTCACTGATCTTTAAATATACACGCGAAGAAGGACTAGGAGGAAATTAACCCCAATGCTGATATTAAATGCATTAGGCTAATGGAATTATTGGTGACTTATTTTTTCTAAATCTTTTCAGTTTTCTGTATTTAGGTTATATCCTTTCTGTAATGTGCTATTTAATTTTTATAATAATCATTTTTTAAAATACTCAAAAGAAACTGCTGTTACAACTAACTCACCACCATCTAGATGGCATTGTTGGGTATCAGTGGTAAGTGTGAGTCTCCAGGCTGATGGCTTCTACTTTTAGTTCTGAGGATCCTGACATCAGTGGCTGGCCCTACAGCTCATCAGCCTCCCACATCTCATTCCTCCACTTTCTCATTCCTGACTCCTTCCTCTTTGCCACTCTTCCTGTAAAATTGTAGGCTGTGTCTGCCTGATTATGAAGGACACAATTATGAAACATGAAAGGCTAAAAAAGAAAAGCCACACAACTTGCCCCCATGCATCTTGACAATCTTCAAGTACATGGATTGAGGCTAAGCCACCATATTAATGCCCCTTCTATTTTCTCATTCTAGCTACCCCTGTCCCCATTGGTAGACATTAAGGATTCCCACTTGGCTGTTCTCTGTAGCGCCAGCCAGCCACCATGTCCAGCCGAAACCCTCATTTTCTCATCTAAAGCCCTATGTCCTTAGCCAATACACTAACAAACACACACCAATTGTTAAGATAGCCTAAGTTCACTTATTATATAGGCATTGCCTAAGTGGACTAAACAATTGAATAACAGAATAATTCAGCCTGAAACCTGTAATCAGTTGATGCCCCAATATCATTGTGTCTGAATTAACCGGCTCATTGCTTCAGATTTTTTTCTGCATATGTCACAGTGTCTTGATAACTATTTGAGACCAAAAATTAACAGTTTACTGTTAATTTTAACTACTTTGGTTGTCTGCAGTATTGTAAGTATTTATTTAGTAACTAAAATTAATTTTATCTGCTTTGATTAATGGCCTCATTTGAAGGATCTGGAAGCTCTTTTTTGAGACAATAGAACATTTTTTGATAAAGCAAAACTCTTAATTAAGTTAGATCCTTTCAAATGGTTATTTAGACTTAAGAATTGAGATTATTAATAGCAGACTTGTAAGATGTCAAAAGGAATGTATTATCTAGTTATGACTAATAGGATTTTAGAGAAAATTTTCACAAAAGAGATTTTTCCATTTAATAACCCATTTATTTTCAAGCAATAGTCTGTTGAATAAAGATTCTAAGCAAATTCACTGTAATAGGGATGAAGGAATTAAATAGAATTTCCCAAGAAATGTTGTTCATAGTGTTCACCATTATAACAGCTTAACAGTGTTCTTGTATGCCTTCTTTGGCTAAAGTCCCACATAGAAAACCCTTTCACCTAGACATGGTGGTTCACACCTGTAATCCTAATACTTGGGAGACTGAGGTGGGAGGATCACTTGAGCCCAGGAATTTGAGGCTATAGTGAGCTATGACCATGCCACTGTACTGTTGAGCAACACAGCAGACCCTATCTTTATGAAAGAGAGAGAGAGAGCCCTTGTAGCTGCTGACACAGACGTGAGGAATCATAACATGATTGCCCTCATCACAGCTAACAATTTTGAGAATTTACTGGGAGCCAGCCTTCGCTGCATACTGCACTAAATTGTCTCATTTTAATGCTCAGAAGTCAATAAAGTAGGCACAAATGTTATAGTCATTTTTAGATAAAGAAACTGAGGCCTAGAAAGATTAAGTAACTTGTTCAAGGGACAGCATTTAACATAAAACACAGATGTGTTGTATTGGCTGTTTTGCCTTCTCTGTGATGCTGAGAAAATAACATTTTTTAAAGGAATTTCAAATTCGACTTTACAGCTTTTAATTTAAAAGGAAAAATGAAAGGCCTTTTGAATTGCTGTGGCTGTTATACCATTGACTAATTCCATTGGAAAGCTGGTTCAGTGAGAGCTGAAATTCTAGAAGTCTGAAACGTCTGAGAGACTGAGTTCCCCTTGACTAGTTGGTGCTTCCCTCACAACCTTTTCCCACATCAGCCTGTGCTGTAAACCTCCCTTTCACTCTGTGATGATTTCATCTCTGAGGGTTTGTCACTCGTGGAGCTGTCCTTGGTCTGACAGGTCAGAGAAGAAAAGTTTTTGCCTGAGGTCTCTGGCTCCTCACAAAGTTGCTGCACTTCTCAGCTGATTTATATTAATAGAAATCCACAAACCCGCCATGTACAACAGATTGAGAGAATTCTTAGGAAAGACCACAAAAACGCTGAAGTACTTCATCATAGTATATTTTCATTTTTCCCTGCAATTGAGCAGAGCTTTTCCATCTTAGATCAGGACATGGGAAACCTAAAGTTCGCTTCAGAAAATCAGGCTGAAGACCCGTTTTGGGCATTATATAGTTCTAAATGCTGCAAAAGAGCAAGATAACATTCCTCCCCTCAAAAATGTTACATGTCAATGATAAGGCACACATAAAAAAGTTAGACAACCCGACATCATAAAGAGATGAATCAGAAGCCAATAGTGTACCATGGATACCAAGTGTTTGAAATCCAAGGCAGGGTTATGGGGAGGAGGTCATTGGATGCTGAAATGGTGAGGGAGGTTTCTGGGGAGAGGGGGGAAATTTAATATAGGTCTTGAAGAGGAGAAAGCTAGCCACAGGACAGAGTGTATACTGTAACCCCACTTACCTAAAAACGAAGCAAAAAAAAAATTGTATAGGTTTATTAAATGCAGTGAAAAGGGGTCAGAAGGATAACTAGCATATTGGAAGAAGGGCAATACAGTTGGCAGGTGGGAGAGGGGAAGGGCTAGAATTAATAGGGACTTTCAGTTTTTACTGTACATATACTTCTACATTGTTTAAATATTATTTATTTATTTAGATCGAGTTTCGCTTTTGTAGCCAAGGCTGGAGGGCAATGGTGCAATCTTGGCTCACTGCAACCTCCCCCTCCCGGGTTCAAGTGATTTCCTGCCTCAGCCTCCCAAGTAGCTGGGATTACAGGCATCCGCCACCATGGTTGGCCAATTTTTTGTATTTTTAGTGGAGACAGGGTTTCACCACGTTGGCCAGGCTGATCTCGAACTCCTGACCTCAGGTAATCCACCTGACTCGGCCTCCCAAAGTGCTGGGATTACAGGCATGAGCCACCGCACCTGGCCTGTTTGAATATTTTTCTAATGAGGATATACTTATGCATTATTTGGTATAATTAAGAAATACAACATTGACAAAGAACAGATAGAACTTGGGTTTGTAGAGCAAAAGAAAGAGGGTATTTTAGTTGAGAAGAACAGCTTGAGTACATGCCTGAAGGTGGAAATGTCCAGGGTGTATTTTGGGAAACAATGAGGAGACCAGTGGGACCAGCACAGAAGGGACATAGTAGCAGTTAGATTGGGGCCAGGTGGAGAAGAGCCGTGAACGCAAGACCTAGTGTGAGCCTTTCACCTTCCACCAAAGCAATGAAGAGCCTTCGAAGAGTTGATCTGGAGTTCGTTAATCTGTTCACACAAGAATTTATTGATGAGCATACCTGAAGGCCCAGCAAAGTTAGAGAATAGAAATTGAAATCTACGTTTCTTGTACACCATGAAAAGCCATTGTACTGTCTTCTATAGTAACTGCAGCAAGAAAGGTTCTGACGTATACAAACCTGTTGTTGGGCATTTCAGGAAACACTGAAAATAGAAATGCTGTCAGAAGCAATTGGGGAGCAACCACTTACACTTGATCCATAGTATTCATTCCACTGTAAGTCTTTGTGTAATGTTTGACAGCTATGATGAATGACTTAAATGTAGTAGGGAGATTTTGATCCCCAGCATATGAGAAATGACTGAGTCAAAGTTGTAAAAGTTGAGTAAAAATTACTTGATTTAAAAAAATGAAAATCAGGTGGATTCTGTAACATGAGATTTGCATTAGTGAATATGTGCTTTCATTGAATGAATTGACAAAAATCAATATTTTCTTTAAATGTGCATTTATAACACTATTCAAATACTTATATATACATCATATTTTGTATATACAAACACACACACACACATTCATACAACAGACACAACAAAAATCTGTAGCTACCTGGGAGTGAGGAAATACCTGACCTACAAGCCCATCTTGGAGGAAATATTAAATCTAATGAGAGGAAAAATACTATAGCTAGTTGAACCTTGACTCAGTCATGCATTCTGACTCATGTGAAATGATTGGATTATGAGTGAGATGAATTTTTTTTAATTGACCAACAAGTGGAAGAGGGACATATCAGTGTCCTAGAATGATAATGCAAGTTAAGTTTATAAAAACATAGTCTTGGCCTGGCGTGGTGGCTCACACCTGTAATCCCAGCACTTTGGGAGGCCAAGGTGGGCAGATTACCTGAGGTCAGGAGTTTGAGACCAGCCTATCTAACGTAGTGAAACCCCCCATTTCTACTAAAAATACAAAAATTAGCTGGGTGTGGTGCTGCACGCCTGCAATCCCAGCTACTTGGGAGGCTAAGGCAGGAGAATTGCTCGAACCCAGGAGATGGAGGTTGCAGTGAGCCGAGATCGTGCCATTGCACTCCAATCTGGGTGGCAGAGCAAGAGTCCATCTCAAACAAATAAACAAAAAAACACACACAGAAACATAGTTTTCAGCTGATTCAGTGCTGCTCCACAAGGAGCAGCTTAGAAAACAAAAACAAAAACAGTCTTCTTCTGTAGGAGCTGAATTAAAAAAACAAATCAAAACAACAAAATAAAACAAAATAAAACAAAACAACATAGTCTTCATTTACTACAGATTTTCTTGTAACCAGAAGTGCTATTGGAGGAAGAAACTGACAATTGAATTGAGTTTTCAGGTTTTACTTTGCTTCTCCAGACTTTAAAGACTTTTGATCCCCATTTATCCCTCACTCCACCATTTCCTTCTCATTCCACAATATGTGTCCTTTTTCAGAGACACAGATGGCACTCTTAATCGGAAAAACTGAATTTTCTTGCCTGGTGCTGAGAAAACAAATAACGGGGACAAGAAAGATTTTAAAAGGCTTTGAAAGTTCCAGGGAAAGGGAGATTCCTGATTTCGTATGTTGCATTTTCTTCAGAACCCGTTTTCTCTTCTTAATCCTTCTTTATCCTACAAAATTACTTTGTGGTATCTCTTTCTGACATGAGGTGAGGGCAGCACGAGGCATCTGACCTCCACGTGTTGGGAGAAGGCAGGAATACAAGATGATCCTGTGCCTGACATGATTAAACAGACTCATACACATTTTACAATCACAAATTTTGGAATAAAAAATGATCCTTTAAGAAAAATCTCCTAATTGTTTTAATATAGTTCTCAGTACCAATCTTGATGAGAATTGATAATTCAAACCAGTAAATATTTACTGCTACCTGCCAAGTTGAATTAAAATAATTCATTTGGTTCTGACAATATTGCACTCTTGAGTAGAGTTACAGAAGAAGAGCAAGTACAGACTCTAAGTTTCCAGTACAATCCAGACAGGACAAGTCTGTTCTCTGTCTCTCTTCCCCAGTTGTCTCCCTCCCTGATAACTGGTAGATAGATAGATAGATAGATAGATAGATAGATAGATAGATAGGGTGGGTGGATGGATACATAGATAGGCAGATGGATGGATGGGTGGGTAGGTGGATGGATGGATGGATGGATAGGATGGATGGATGGATGGATAGATGGATAGATAGATAGAGAGATAGAGAGATAGAGAGATGATAGACGATAGTTAGCTAGCTAGCTAGATAGAATGGATGGATAGATAGATAAAGAGATAGAATGGATGGATAGATAGATACAGATAGATAGACAGACAGACAGACAGAGTAGGTGGAAGAAACTTCTTCCTGATTTTGATGTTCTCCCACATATGAAAAGATGGAGCTTCTGTGATTGACAATAGCTTAAGCAAAGACAGGGAAAGAATATTTATGAGTACAGAAGTTAGGTGATTCTAAGCAGAAAGATGAGAGCCAATTTTGTAATCACACAACATTTTTTAAAAGAGAGGAAGGAGTAGGCCAGGCGCAGTGGCTCATGCCTGTAATCCCAGCACTTTGGGAGGCCAAGGCAGGTGGATCACGAGGTCAGGAGTTTGCAACCATCCTGGCTAACACTGTGAAACCCCATCTCTACTAAAAGTACAAAAAAGTAGCTGGGCGTGGTGTCGGGCACCTGTAGTCGCAGCTACTCAGGAGGCTGAGGCAGAAGAATGGCGTGAACCCAGGAGGTAGAGCTTGCAGTGAGCTGAGATCGCACCACTGCACTCCAGCCTGGGCAACAGTGCAAGACTCTGTCTCAAAAAAAAAAGAAAAAAAAGAGGAAGGAGTAGGTATTGGCGAATAATTAATGCCCTAAAATAATGCTAAGAAAAAATAGGAACATCTAGAGAGTTAGGAAAGATTTTGGACACCCAAATAACTCCCATTTCTCTTTTTGTACGTCAACATGTTTGAGATTAAACACACAAAAATACAAACAGGTCAGGCGCGGTGGCTCATGCCTGTAATCCCAGCACTTTGGGAGGCAGAGGCAGGTGGATCACAAGGTTAGGAGTTTGAGACCAGCCTGGCCAATATGGTGAAACCCTGTCTCTACTAAAAATACAAAATTTAGTTGGGTGTGGTGGCAAGTGCCTGTGGTCCCAGCTACTCTGGAGGCTGAGGCAGTAGAATCACTAGAACCCGGGAGGCGGAGGTTGCGGTGAGCTGAGATCGTGCCATTGCACTCCAGCCTGGGCGACAGAGTGAGACTCCCTCTCAAAAAAAAAAAAAAAAAAAATACAAATATTACTCTGATGATGCTATTACAGATCTCCAAAAGCAAAGGAACAAATACCCCATTTACTCCCCATTGACATTGATTATTTTATCCCTGGTTTGTGACCTAAAATGAATTGAGGAACTTACTATATTCAGTTCATTTCTGCCTTCCCTCTAAGTTCCGGGATAAACTTTGAAGTTAATATTTTTATTAACATTTATTTTATCAAAACATTGAATATTTGTAATTTGTAACATATCCTATATATTTTAATTTATTTATGGGAACTAATAATTTCCTAAAATATGCAATTAATGGTATTCTTAACAGATTCACATATTTTTATATATTGAAGTACTTATTTATGGAAATCTATCTTATCTTTATGTATTTTTAAATATTTCATGTGCTTTAATATTTTGCTTTTTTGATAATAAAATATTTTATTTTGTGGGTTTTAAAAGATTTATATTATTGCTTTCTTTTTTTTAACCAACAGCTAAATTTGGAAGTTCTGTCTTATGTTGCAAATGACTCTTGTTGGTACAAAAAGTTTATCTTTTGGGGAGCTATAAAGATTTCTTGTCTTTTAAGCCTTATTTACAAAGTTTTTGTCAATTGTTTTATACTGACTTTCTCATTAGCTTGCCAGCAATAAGCAAAAATAAAGCTAGGACTGTGTCAAAAAAATTCACTGGCGCACATTCATCCTTCTTCAGCAGGTTTACTCCATAGTGTTCCCCATTCAGCTTCTGTGCCGGCCAATGGAAACAGCAAGTCGTTGTCTGAAATGAAGAATAATTGGAAACATGGTGCCTGTTTCTTTTCCTGCAAATAACAATTCATCCATTTAACATTCTTTTGCTGCTCTTGAATTCTGTAGTAGACAGTCCTGTGTTCACTGTTCGATTGAGGCCCATTTGAGAAAAGCTAACCTTCTAGCCTGCTGTTGACCCTCCAATGGGAAACAGTGACAGTCATCGATGGCATCTACATAGAGCTAGTGACATGTGGCACTAGCAGCTTCATGTAGGTAAATGGACCTCAGGCTGGAAAATGCTAGGCTGGGAGGGACAGTAATAATGATAAAAGATTAAAATTCTGGCTATCATGATCTCCACTCTACAAAGAAACAAAGCCCAGAAAGGTTAAATAACTTGCACAAGGTCACTTTGCCAGCAAGCTGTAGAACAGACTGGTTCCAGCGTCTTTCTTGTATACCCTACACAATCTTTTATGGTCACATATGTGATTGATTTTTAAACGTTCCATACACATATAAAAAGATTGGGCCGGGCGCAGTGGCTCATGCCTGTCATCCCAGCACGTTGGAAGGCCAAGGAGGGCGGATCACAAGGTCAGGAGTTTGAGACCAGCCAGGCCAATAGTAAAACCCCATCTAAAAATACAAAAAAAACATAGCCAGTCATGGTGGCGCGTGCCTGTAGTCCCAGCTACTCAGGAGGCTGAGGCAGAAGAATCGCTTGAACCTGGGAGGCGGAGGTTGCAGTGAGCCAAGATTGCACCACTGCACTCCAGCCTGGGTGACAGAGCGAGACTCCATCTCAAAAAAAAAAAGATTGCATATTCCCTTTTTGCAAGATATATATGTGGTTTTTATGCTGTTTACTAATCACATACACTCTTATATATGTGTATATAATAAGCCTTTGATGGTATCATTATAGTTGTCTATATTCTTGCTTGTTTTCGACTTCATGTTCTATCAAATTCTGAAAGGGATGTATTAAAATCTACCACTACGGTTATAATTTCATCAAATGCTCCTTGTCTTTTGATTTTTATTTTGCACTGTTTTTTAGTGCATAATAGCTGATAACTCGTGTATCTTTGTCATGTTTCTATTCATATCACAGGAAATTGGGCTGGCTGCATAAAAAAGGATACCCACATCATAGTGGCTTAAGTACATGAAGCTGTGTTTGTCTCATATAAAAGATGTTTGGAGGTAGGAAGTCCAGGACTGGAATAGTACCTCTGTGATCATCTGGAATGCAAGCTGCTTCTGTCTTCCTACTCTGTCACCTTTAGTGTGTGGCACCCATATTTCAAGTCATAGTTGCAAGATGGCTCCTGCAGCTCTAGCCATCACATACATATTCCAGACAGGAAGGAGGAAAAAGAGTAAAAATGAATAATCCAGGTGAGTTAGATTTCAGCAGGCCCCATCCACTAACTTCTGCTTACAACTTACTGTTTTTTGTTTTTTGAGATGGAGTTTCGCTCTTGTCACCCAGGCTGAAGTGCAATGGCATTATCTCAGCTCATTGCAACCTCTGCCTTCTGGGTTCAAGCGATTCTCCTGCCTGAGCCTCCTGAGTAGCTGGGATTACAGGCACCTGCCACATGCCCAGCCATTTTTTTTTTAATTTTTTTTTTTAATTTTTAGTAGAGACAGGGTTTCACCACGTTGGCCAGGCTGGTCTCAAACTCCTGACCTCAGGTGATCTGCCCGCCTCAGCCTCCCAAAGTGCTGGGATTATAGGCATGAGCTACCTACAACTTATTGTCTACCCCTTACTATAAAAGGAGATGGAAAAATTAACTTAAAAAAAAAATGTGGACACACTGCTGCTCCAAATTAAATTGAAGTTTTGTTAGCAAGGATGAAGAGGAATGGACATTGTATAAGCATCTAGCAATCTTCGCCACAGTCTGTTCAATTGTTCCAGTCTCTTGTCCCTGTTTGATGCTTCTGGCCTTGAATTTGCTCATATTGGCACTCCTGCTTTTGTTTGTTTTGCTTTTTTCCTTTTTTGTTGTTATTTTTGGCAATCAGCATTCTCAGGTTGAACACTCCTGCTTTTGGAGTTGCTGACATATATCTGCCCAGTCATTTATTTGCAAACTTTCATAGTCACTTTCTTAGACGTGAATTCCTCAGACATAGCTTAATTTTGTTTTAGCCCAATCTAAAAGTTTGTCTTTTGACAGATTCAACTCATTCACGTTTTCAGTGGTACCTGATATTTTTTATTCTTTCTATTTTATTTTTTCTATGTATTATACTTCATTATTGTTTCCTTTCCCCGCTTTTCCTTAGACTTACTGGGTTGATCATTTTAAAAAAGGTATTTTCTTCTGCTGTTAACTAGAAAGTTTTCTTCTGAAGCGCTTGCTTCTCTTATATAAATAAATACCTTTCTTGACTGAATAAGCATATTCCTGTATCTCAGAGATTCATTGTGAATATGTTGAAGAAGAAATACAATTTATTTCTTTACTAGTGAAATAATAAATAAGGTCATGGGCACTATGTAATAAGTAAGGAAGATTATTTTCCTCACTTCCTTCAACATCACACATAGACGGCAACAAATATCTCACTACTCACTTAAGCAGGGCTGGAAATGAGCCCTGTCTTGACAGAGCTGCTGTGGCCAGCACTTCCCAGATTCCCTTCAGGGTCTACCTATTGAAGGAAGAAGGCCAGCTGTTATCCTAAAATTCTAAAGTCCACGTGGAGAAGAATTATGATCAGTATTCATCCATACACTTCTCTAACTCTACTGAATGTAAAATAAGCTATCAAGAGTGATAAGGCAAATAATTATGACTAATACTGTAATACACTTTGTGGCTTGCTATCTCCATTGCATTTGGTTTTTAAAAGAGACATTATTATTATTATTTTGTTGTTGTTTTGAGATGGAGTCTTGTTCTGTCACCAGGCTAGAGTGCAGTGGCGCGATCTTGGCTCACTGCAACCTCTGCCTCCTGGGTTCAAGCGATTCTCCTGCCTCAGCCTCCTGAGTAGCTGGGACTACAGGTGCATGCCACCACGCCCAGCCAATTTTTTTGTATTTTTAGTGGAGATGGGGTTTCACCGTGGTAGCCAGGATGGTCTTGATCTCCTGTCCTTGTAATCCACCCACTCGGCTTCCCAAAATGCTGGGATTACAGGCATAAGCCACTGCACCCGGCTGGTTCTATTATTTTTAATATTTATTTTTTATTTTTTAGAGACAAGGTCTTGCTCTGTCATCCAGGCTGGAGTACAGTGGCACAACCATAGCTTGCAGCAGTTTGAACTCCTGGTCTTAAGTAATCCTCCCGCCTCAGCCTCTTGAAGTGTTGGGATTACAGGCATGAGCCACCACGCCCAGCCAAAAGACTTTTTATGACCTTTTTTCCATGGAAGACTTGAGTCCTACAAAGTTTGTCATAGCTGTGAAGAACTTGTATATGAAATGTAGCTCTAGACTACCTGGTGAAATTATTAATCCTTTTCTGATATTCTTACATTTACATAAATATATTGCTTCTGAAAGAAACCTTTTTTCTTGCGTCTGGCTCCAAATTATACCTTCCCCTTCATGCTACAGCAGGACTCTTGTTCCCAAGAGCAATCACAGATCCTAAAATGAAGCAAATGGTGCGAATGTTACCATTTGTATAGAAATGTTGCTGTTTTTACCATGAGGAACAATATACAAGAAGAAACCAATGTTTTATGAAAGCTGTATAAGGCCAGGCACAGTGGCTCACACCTGTAATCCCAGCACTTTGGGAGACCAAGGCGGGTGGATCACCTGAGGTCAGGAGTTCAAGACCAGCCTGGCCAACATGGTGAAACCCTATCTCTACTAAAAATACAAAAACTTAGCCGGGCGTGGTGGCGGGTACCTATAATCCCAGCTACTCAGGAGACTGAGGCAGGAGAAATCACTTGAATCTGACAGGTGGAAGTTGCAGTGAGCTAAGATCGTACCACTGCACTGCAGCCTGGGCAACAGAGTGAGACTTGGTCTCAAAAAAAAAAAAAAAAAAAAAAAAAAAAAAAAAAAAAACGGTGTAT
>NW_016814509.1:821415-872087 GCF_001698545.2 Rhinopithecus bieti | reverse complement strand
AAATCTTAGAATAATTCCATACAGAAAGCTATTTGTACTCTACAAAAATGTTTATTAATATATATAATAAATAAATAAATGACTTACTATGTACAAGAAACTCTCCATCTTGAAACATTTGTGTTATAATATCTGTCCCTCATGCTCTCTCTCAATATCAAGAGTACAGTGACACCCTTAAATGCCTGCCACTCATCATATATTTTGGGGGTAAATGGACAAATAATCAATTCTGCAGTTGGATGTTTTCCCCTTCCCATCACCATTATTTTCCTGCAACTTTTCAAGCAAAGGGAGCAGAGCATGGTGTCATAGGAAGATAATAATTAATGTTAAATCCACCACTTCCTCCTCCTCTTAGGTTTTCCCCTCCAGTATTGATTATGAAAGAGTCTTGGCTTCACATCAGCCCTAGAAGAAGTGGGAGAGATTTGAGAGTAAGAAAGAAAAGCATCTGATGAAAATAAAATTGTTATAGAAAACTATATATGCATAAGCATGTTATCAGGTTTAAACATTAAAATGTATTGGTATTTAGTATGACTTTAATGTTACTAGCTACTAACATCTATTAAAAATGAGGCTTCAGGCCAGGCACAGTCACTCACCCCTGTAATCTTAGCATTTTGGGAGGCCAAGGCAGGAGGATCATGTGAAGCCAGGAGTTTGAGACCAGCCTGGGCAACATAGGGAGATTCCATCCCTAACAAAAAGAAAAAAAATTAACTGGACTTGATGGCGCACACATTTAGTCCCAGCAACTCGAGAGGCTGAGGCAGGAGTTTAAGACCAGCCTGGCCAACATGGTGAAACCTCATCTCTATTAGTTTTTGTTTTTGTTTGTTTTTTGAGATGGAGTCTCGTTCTGTCACTCAGTATGGAGTCCAGTGGCACAATCTCAGCTCACTGCACCCTCCGCCTCCCGGTTTCAAGCAGTTCTCCTGTCTCAGCCTCCTGAGTAGCTGGGACTGTAGGTGCAAGCCACCACACCCAGCTAATTTTTGTATTTTTAGTAGAGATGGGGTTCCACCATATTGATCAGGCTGGTCTGGAACTCCTGACCTCAGGTGATCCACCTGCCTCGGCCTCCCAAAGTGCTAGGATTACAGGCATGAGCCACCACACCCAGCCCCCATCCCTATTAAAAATACAAAAATTAACCGGTGTGGTGGTGTGTGCATGTAATCCCAGCTACCCAGGAAACTGAGGTAGGAGAATTGCTGGAACCTGGGAGGGGGAGGCTGCAGTGAGCCAAGGTCGCACCGTTGCACTCCAGCCTGGGCGACAGAGCGAAGCTCCATCTCAAAAAAAAAAAGAACATCATAAATATGTTCATCAATAGAGTTCATAGAGTTCAAAACTGGTTTGGATTCAATATGTTGACAAAAAAATTATTTCCCATAGTATTCAGGAATAGCGTGTGAAAATACTGGAATTGAAAAGCTTCAGTAAGAGAAGACAATACTTACCACAGCCAAGCTGTCTCTGTCTAGTTATTTTTACTTTCACGTTACTTGGGCCCAAAGAACTAGATGAGGAATCAGGAGTTTATATAAACAAATCTCTGGAATATACAACTTAGCTTATCCCTTAGCATCTCTATTTTTTCCTCCAGTTGAGTGAGAAGAAACCCTGAGACTAAACCTTATATCTTCTAGAAGCATTTTAAGGAATAACCATGTTTGAAAGATTTCTCTAATGAGTCATATAGAATTCTGTTACTATAGATTGTCTTCTTTGCTAAGAACAAATAGAGAATAAAGACTACAAATAAATGAGTCGTTTAAAGAGTCTGTTTTATAGTGTCACCTTTTGTGAAGTGTCACCTTTTGTGCCACATTTTAATTTTCTTTTTCACTGGCCTGGGCTTAGAGCAATGATCTGCCACTCTCATGTATGAACTATGTGCTGGAGTACAGAAATATACATAATCTTTGCCTAGGGTATAATTTTAGTGGGCTGACGCAGCAGCACAAGAAAGGCTCTGAAATGCCAGTGGGGTACTCATGCATTGATCTTGACAAATCCTCTCTGATCAATGTGACCATGGCATACCTTATGACTTTTTTGGTTGGTTTGCTTAAATGTCAGTCAAATTTTAAGGTAATTATGAGGTGAAATGCACTAGGGGACCTACCACACAGTATCAGACGGACGTGGAGTGGTTTTGCTACTCATATAAAGTGAAATCCTGCAAAATAACACCCTCAAAAGGAGCTGAATGTAAAGGAGAAAGGGGAAGACAATATCTTATCATTAAAAATCAATCAGATATTTCCTAAGTGCCTCTTCTGATGACTTCTTACATTTCAGTAGCTAGCAGATCTTGGTTCACAAAATACTTTCACAGACATTATCTTATTTGATCCTCCCAACAACCGGTAAGGTAAGAGAGGCAATCTGAAAATGAGGAAATGGCAACTCTGAGACTTAAGTGCTTTCTGAGGACCTATACTCAGCTTGACGGGGGGTGAGGAGCACTGGAACTGCCCAGGTCTCCAAATACTGTGTCTTGTAATCATTCCCTCTTGACCACCCACCATTGTACTCCTTCATTTGGTCCTGTGGAGGAGTCCAAAGAAGTGAAGGCATAAATCTTGCCCTCAGGGAGATTCTGCTCTAGATGAGAGAATGCAAGTTTTCATAATAAAAGCAACAGAGAATTATTAAATGTTAAACCATATGAAACAGGCTACAAATGCAGTAACAGATTATTTTAATTGGAAAATAAGATGCTGTAAATTCTACCCAATGCCCTGAAAAATGTATGTACAGGTGCCTGAGAATAGTGGTCAACTCAATGTTTCTAAAGTTTTCCAGCCAGGCAATCAATGTTTTCCTAGAGAAGTCTCATGGTTAATTCTTGACTAGGAGAAAAGTCAACAAGCACAATCTTGCCCAGCTCTATGGTGACACATGGTTGCTTCTAAGAGCCAATTCTTGAATCTTTGAATTCTTTTTAGCCTCTGTTGTGCCCCAGACTGAGAATGGGAAGCTTGTGGGAACCAGTCCTGGCCCTGGTACCTTGTTGGGTCCTCTAAACCATCAGTGGAAGCCACTGAGGAAATTGCCTGTTCACCTCCTCCTAGTTACCTAATTTGCAAAGGGAATAAAGAAGAAGGTTTCCTTTTTTTTTTTTTGTAAGCTGCCTTGAGGTGGGAGAATGGACACATTTGTTCCCTACTCAGAGAGACCATAGACTTCAAGTGTCTGCAGGGACTCTGTGATCACTTTTCTTTCTTTTTTTAGTTTTTTTTTTAGAGACAGGGTTGCACTATGCGGCTATTCACAGGCACAATCACAGGGCATTACAGCGTCCAACTCCTGGGCTCAAGCAATCCTCCCAACTCCACCCCACTAGTAGCAGGGACTATAGGTGTGCACCACTGTGCCTGGCTTTATTTTCTAATGTCTTAATGCTCAAACCTAAAATTATCCAAATCCATATTTGTTTCAGATGCAAAATTCTATTCCAAATATCTGTTCTTTGTTTTTTTCAGCAGAGCAAGCCTGTCCTTAGAGACAGCTGCAGGCCAGTCACTGTCTCTCCCTGTCTTTATCTTCCCTGCTGAGTGGCATGTTGCTTGCAAGGCCCCATGGGAACTTCCAAAACCTTCCATAAATGACTGGCAGTGATGCTTTTTTTTTTTTTTTTTTTTTTTTTTTTTGAGATGGAGTTTCGTTCTTGTTGCCCAGGCTGGAGTGCAATGGCATGGTCTCGGTTTACTGCAACCTCCGCCTCCCGGGTTCAAGCAATTCACCTGTCTCAGCCTCCCGAGTAGCTGGGATTACAGGTGCCTGCCACCACATGCAGCTAATTTTTTTTTTTGTAATTTTAGTAAAGACAGGTTTTCACCATGTTGGCCAGGCTAGTCTCAAACTCCTGATCTCAGGTGATCTGCCTGCCTTGGCCTCCAAGGTGCTGGGATCACAGGCATGAGCCACCATGCCCGCCTAGCAATACATTTTTAAAGATGCACACACCCAGCCAGGTTCACCAGTATTATGGATGTTTCTGTGTAGTCTTCTCCAAAATGCTAATTTGCCGATGTGTCCAAGGGACTAGGCCAACACGGATAGATCTACTGTATAACCTGCCTGCCGTCAGGGAAGAGTCAACATGGTAGAGACATGCTGGCAGAAACTGCTGGAGTTGCCCGAGTATTGATGCACACCACCCGAGAGGAAGAGAGGGTGATGGAAGAAATCAGATCAGAGTTCAGAATGCAACCATAAAGCTTTGTAAATGTAAGACTGCACCTTGCAGGTACTGTCAATGCCACTACCAATATCACTCACTCACATCAAGCACTTGAGACCAGATGTGAACACAATTCTCTGACTCCTAAGCTTAAGCACGTGACTGGTACCACTGGATCATCTATGTTCTCAAAGATGCATCTTTTAAATTACTTTCCCTAGCGGCTGGGCACTGTGGCTTACGCTTGTAATCCCAGCACTTTAGGAGGCCGAGGTGAGTGGATCACCTGAGGTCAGGAATTTGAGACCAGTCTGGCCAACACGGTGAAATCTCATCTCTACTGAAAGTACAAAAAAAAAAAAAAAATTAACCTGACATGGTGGCACATGCCTGTAATCCCAGCTACTTGAGAGGCTGAGGTTGGAGAATCGCTTGAACCTGGGAGGCGGAGGTTGCAGTGAGCCGAGATCGCACCACTGCACTCCAGCCTGGGCAACAGAGCGAGACTCCATCTCAAAAAAAAAAAAAAAAAAAAAAAAAAAAATTTACTCTCCCAGGAGTAGAAATGGATTTATGCTGAGTCACCCAAGCTTTCATTTCATCCAGGGGTTGTGAGCATAGATTCTGGAACCAGCTGTCACATACTAGCTCTGTGACCTTAGGAAAATTACCTAAAAATTCTCCATGCCTTCAATTCCCATGTGTGAAATGGTGATAATTATACCAGCTACCCCATAAAGTTGTCTTGAGGCTTAGAGATGTAAAGAGCTTAGAACATGGCCTAGCACATATTTTGTACCATATAAGTGGTATTTTCATTTGTTCGTCTCATATTAATTTAAAACTTCTGCAGGCCAGGTACGGTGGTGCACGCCTGTAATCCCAGCACTTTGGGAGGCTGAGGCGGGCGGATCACGAAGTCAAGAGATTGAGACCATCCTGGCTAACATGGTGAAACCCCGTCTCTACTAAAAAATACAAAAAACTAGCCGGGCGAGGTGGCGGGCGCCTGTAGTCCCAGCTACTCGGGAGGCTGAGGCAGGAGAATGGCGTAAACCCGGGATGCGGAGCTTACAGTGAGCTGAGATCCGGCCACTGCACTCCAGCCCGGGCGACAGAGTGAGACTCCGTCTCCAAAAAACAAACAAACAAACAAAAAAAAAACAAAAAAAAAAACCCACAAAAATTAGCTGGGCATGGTAGCACATGCCTGTAATCCCAGCTATCAGGAAGCTGAGACAGGAGAATCGTTTGAACCCAGAAGGTGGAGGTTACAGCGAGCCGAAATCATGTCACTGCACTCCAGCCTGGGTGACAGAGTGAGACTCTGTCTCAAAAACAAACAAACAAACAAACAAAACCCTCTGTTCTGACCACGTATGGGTGGCTCATGCCAGTAATCCCAGCATTTTGGCAGGCCGAAGTGGGAAGATTGCTTGAGGCCAGGAGTTCAAGACCAGCCTGGGCAACATAGCAAGACACTGTCTCTCTAAAAAATAATTTAAAAAATGAGCTGGGCGTGGTAGCACACGCCTGTAGCCCCAGCTACTCAGGAGGCCGACGTGGGAGGATTGCTTGAGACCAGGAGATCACGGCTGCAGTGATTAAAAAAAAAAAAAATTAAAACAAGACCTTTGCTCTGGACACTGCTAGGTATTGAGAGGTAAAGACAAATAACATGCAATAGGTTCCCTCAGTCGGCTTATGGTCTATAAGTTACTGTTTTATTTACTTTGCCTAGCATACCAGTTACAAAGTACTCCATAAATGTTTCTGAATGTACCATTGTCTTGTGGAAACAGGCAAGCATACCAATAATTTCAATGAAATGACAGGATAGAACTGTGCCTGGCCCATAGTAAGTGCCTGGTACCATATAAGCATTAGCTATCTTAATTATGAGTTTAGTAGAATAAATGCCGAGATTGAGTGTGCGGGCTGAAGGTTGAGGGTGAGGAGGTAGAAGTGCACTCAGGGAAGTCTTCCAAGAGGCAGTAGCATTGAGCTTAGTTTTGATCAGCGTGTAGGCGTTAGCCAGTAAGAGAAGAGGGCTAAGTGTGTTCCAGGCAGAAGGAACATTGTGTGCAGAGTTAGAGAGGCGTGAAATAGCACAATACATTCAGGGAACTCCGAGTAGGCAAGAAGGACTGGAGCGCCATCCTTATTGTGACATCCAGCATGCATTTGTTAAATGAGTATTTGAGATTAGAAGCTGTGGGATGAAACAAAACAAATGAGACATTGCTTGTGTTAGTCTGGCCTTCAGCATTAAACTAAATAAGCAGTCATGGACAAAGTGGCCAGGGGATTTGTTCAGTGTCATACTTGCCCTGGTACAAATGCTGTATAGTTTCCTACCGCACAGTCAGCCTCTTCTTGTCCTCTGCTAGAGGAAGTAAATTCACTTCATTTGTCTGTTTTTTTTTTTTTCAAAACAACTGAGATAAATTACAATAAAGTTGAGGAGACTGTAGTGTAGGTGAAGATGTTTTTGCATAGTACATATTGCTCTAGACCAGAGGTCAGCAAACTATGGCCTGAGAGCCAAATCTGATCCACCGCCTGTTTTTGTAATTAAGTTTTATTGGAATACAGCCATGCTCATTTGTATACAGGTTGTCTATGGCTGCTTTAGTGCTATAACAGCAGAGTTAGGTAGTTGTGACAGACTATACAGACTGCAAAGCCTAAAATATTTACTGGCTGGCCCTTTACAGAAAGTGTTTGCCAGTCCTAGGCTGGGTGCAGTGGCTCACGCCTGTAACCTCAGCACTTTGGGAGGCTGAGGTGGGGGGATAACTTGAGTCCAGGATTTCGAGACCAGAGTCCAGGAGTTCGAGGCCACCCTGGCCGAAAGGACGAAACCCCGTCTCTACTAAAAGTACATACAAAAAAAGTAGCCAGGCATGGTGGTGCGTGCCTGTAGTCCCAGCTACTTGGGAGGCTGAGGCAGGAAAATTTCTTGAACCCAGAAGGTGGAGGTTGCAGTGAGCCGAGATTGCACCACTGCACCCCAGCCTGGGTGACAGAGTGAGACTGTGGCTCAAAACAAAGAGAAAGAAAGTGAGTGTTTGCCAATCCTCACTCTAGATTCATCTCTTCTAATCTGATAAATAACAACCACCTAAATATTTAAAACAAGGTATTGAGTTGGTTTAGAGTCAATGTGGTAAACAATAGATTATCGAATTTTAAAAACTCGCCATTAAGGAGAGAGAAGATTGCACATACGTTACCCATAAAGTGTGCAATAAACATGAATAAATAAATAAGCATAGTTTCTACGATTGGCTTTGGAATTTGGCTCTGAGCTTCCTAGCCATCAGGGGGGAAAAAAGAAGATAATTGGTCATCTGTATTAGTTACCTGTTACATCATAACAAACCATCTTAAAATTGCATGGCATACAACAGCTACCAGTCACTACGTCTTGAGTCTGTGAATTGAGAGGTTCTGCTGATCTGGGCTGCGCCCAGCTGATTGTAGTGGGCTTGCTCACACATTTGTGATCAGCTCGTGTGTTCGCTTGGAGCTGGCTGGTCTAAAATGATTTCAGCTGGAGTGGCTCATCTCGACTCCACAGGATGTCTCATCCTCCAGCAGGCTAGCCTGGACTTGTTTGCACAGCAGTGGCAGGTTTCAGGAGAGAGCCAAAGCACACACTTGAGGCTTAGGCTTGGAATTGGAACACCATTATTTCAATTACATTATAGTGGCCAAAGCCAGCCAAAAGGCAGGCCCAGACTCAAGGAATGTGGAAACAGACTCCAGCTCTTGATGGGAGGAGCTGCAAAGTCACATTGCAAGGGGCAGGGAAACAGGAGGGACAGAATTGAGGCCATGTTTGAAATCACAAACAATCAATCATCATCTAAAACAGCGTGTATTCCAACCACAACATTTTAAAAGTCATCTCTGTGGTCTGAAGTGGAAAGAACGAGTCATCAGACATCAGTCTATTCGGCCCCACCCACAGATATGAATCATCAGTGTCTTCAACTCAGAGGACCACTGTCTTCTGGCTAATGACAAATACAGAGGAGGGGTGGAAAGAAGCCTGTTGGAAATGTGTACATATCACACGAGACCCAGACTCATATTCAAATACCACTTGATGAATTTCACCAGGGAATCAGACTCAGTTTTAGTGGGTTAAACGGATACGGAAAACCATTGTCACAGATGTAAGCAATAACTCAACTAAACATCAGCTTTTGAGACTAAAGCCTAAACAGACCTACAATATTCTGACTGATTCCCATTTGCCTCCACTTTCATCATTGGGTGGTGGTAAAATTGGTCACTGTATTCAAAGATCATATCACTATCTATGGATATGGATGTGATTGAAATGACAGATACGGGAGAATTTTTTTAACTCACTAGCCATGTAATGATTTTTTTAAAATTTATTGCTAGAAAATCTTCACTATTACTAAACTTGTCTCAATAAATGATGTTATGTATAAATAGCAACAGTGAGGTCAGAAGACCTCCTTAGCAATTCTTTTCCTGGTATAATACGGCTGTCTGTAAGAGGAGAGTAAACATAGATAGCTCTTGCTTCTTACAGTATTTCAGAATCCCCCTAAAGGTCTTTTATATTTAAAAACAAACAAAAAAAGCAAAACTCCCAAACCACCCAGACAAACCCACCCAGCCTAGGTATGAGAATGTTCTTTCTGGCCTAGAGCCAGCCAGGGTCCTTAGCTTTATTTGCAAGACGCCAATGCCTTTATACTCGAACTTCGTGGAGCTGCCACCATACTTCTGTAGTAATAGCAGTAGTGAGTGGGGAGGTACATGACAGAATTTAGGGAACTATTAGACGCCTGTTAACTCAGATATCAGGACCAGCTGTGAATGGAAATATCTTTCAACTTAGATATAATGAAAAGGAACAGAGCTGTTGATGTTATTGAGGAGGTGGAAACAAAACCTGCAGGATGCTTGAAGATAACTGGTTTCTAGGAGGGCTGGGGGCAATAGGGCTGTCTTAGGAAGAACAAATGATGCTTCCAAAATTTGAGTGCAGAAAATCAGAAGTTAACCTTGGGTGGGTCACAAGGTTAAATGTAATGAAGGCTAAGTGTGACAAGGCTAAATGATATAACATATATAAAATACCTGGTGGGTTACTTAGAGGACTAGACCTCAAAAATGTTGGTTCCCTCCCTCTCTCTGGAACCCCCACCACCTTAAGGATTTCTTAAAAAAGGAAAACCCTGCCAGCCAGCTGCCACTGGAAAGATGTCAAGTAGGATAAGCCGCTGATAGGTGGTAACAACAAAATCCACATCCAGGTGGATGGAGCGGGGGATGTCACCTCTCCTGCCCCTCCCCTAATTACAAGTTGGAGAAAGCATAAAGACATTCCTTCCTTCCTGCAGAGGAAGTACGTGTTTTCTCTCAGACCTACCTTGGCATTCCTTGATGTCTTAGAGAAGCAGATGACCCCGGCTGAGCAAGACAGTCAGCAGAACAGCAGCCCTCGATGCTGCAATTGGAAATTTCCATTCTTTGCTTGCAGCTCTGAAAAAAAAAAAAAAAAATCTAAAGAGCCCAGTAGCTGGGAAATTTCCATGATGGAAAATTTTAACATATTCTTTAGCTCTAAACTATGCAGGTTTATAGAGACTATTTTTTTTTTCTTTTGGTAATTTTCTTCTTTAACAATAATTTATGATCATTGTAACACTACAGCTGTGGGAATAAGGAGAACAAAATGAGTTGGAGGGGAATGGGTATGGTTTAGGCTAGTGGGAGGCTGTGTTATCTACTTGTGTGACCACCCAAATAATAGAAATGCAGATTGCTATAAGACCCACTGGTTGGGAATTCATCCAAAATAGAGATAGCTTGCCCTGGAGCACTGCAGAGAAATCTGTGTAGAGACTGCTAGTGGAAAATGGATAGATAACAACTTCAGACCAGGACATAGTGAGTTCTATTGCTGGAAAAAGTAACTCAGGCAGGTCCCTTAGACCACTGCTATTAAAGCTTAAAAATCCATACAAATCACCTGGGAACCTTGTTGAGCTACAGATTCTGATTCAATAGCCCTGGAGTGAGGACTGAGACTCTGTGCTCCCAGGTGACGCTGATGCTGCCTTTCTGAGGACCACGCTGTGACTAGCTAGGCCATAGACAGCAGGTCTTCATCAGTGTAAGGTCAGCTCGCCTTGGGTAGCAAAACACTGCCTAAGGGCGGCTGGAGGTGAGCCCCCGTGGGGTTGTTTGCTCAGGTTACAAAGCTAAGGTCTAAAAGTAGAACTGGATGTCTTCTGGAGAGATGCTCCCCGCAAGTCTGGATAAAGTGGATCTCTTGAGATGTGGGAATGCAAGCAGTTGCCAGAAGGCTGCTTACTCCAGCAGATTCAAATTGGGGGCTTCTAGAAATCAATGCCTTTCCAGAGAAACTCGTGCATCAAGCTGGCGAAGATTCCTAAGCTGGTCCTGATTTCTGAGTGATTCTCCAGTGTATTGGCGTATGAGTGAAACACCAATGAACCAGCTCCAAATATTGAGGGAAGACTGTTGGTCAGGATGATGTGAAGGAGAGAAAGAGTCCAGAGAATAAATTACTTCCACCCTAGCTAGAATAGCTGCCTCACTTTTATTGAGATAAAATAAAAAGGAAATTGAAGAATTTTCCATTTACTTAAATTATCTTGCCTTCATGTTACCAATTTTATAAGGAGAGAGAAAGATAAAAATTTGTGGCATCTTCATTACAGGATGTTACCTCCAATTGGTCTGTAATGTATCTGCTGTATATATTTTCTTTTCTTTTCTTTCTTTTTCTTTTTTTCTTTTTTTTTTTTTTTTTGAGATGGAGTCTCACTCTATCGCCCAGGCTGGAGTACCGTGGTGCCATCTCGGCTTACTGCAACTTCTGCCTCCCAGATTTGAGCAACTCTCGTGCCTCAGTCTCCCAAGCAGCCGGGACTACAGGCAGCTGCCACCATGCCTGACTTTTTTTTTTGTATTGTAGTAGAGATGGGTTTTCACCATGTTTCCCAGGGTGGTCTCAAACTCCTAAACTCAGGCAATCTGCCCGCCTCGGCCTGCCAAAGTGCTAGGATTGCAGGTGTGAGCCACCGTGCCTGGCCTGCTGTATGTGTGTGTGTGTGTGTATATATATATATATACACACACATATATATATATATTGTCCTTTTTTTTGAGATGGAGTCTCGCCCTGTCACCCAGGCTGGAGAACAATGGTGCGATCTTGGCTCACTGCAACCTCCACCTCCGGGCTTCAAACAATTCTCCTGCCTCAGCCTCCCGAGTAGCTGGGATTACGGGCATCTACCACCACACCACACTAATTTTTGTACTTTTAGTAGAGACGGGGGTTTCACGAGGTTGTCCGGGCTGGTCTCGAACTCCTGACTTCATGATCCACCTGCCTCGGCCTCCCAAAGTGCTGGGATTACAGGCGTGAGCCACTGCGCCCAACCTCCTGTGTATATTTTTAAAGCAACATTTGTCCTGTGTTTTTTGTCTTCCATTCGCTTGAGTTTTGGATGGGTTGTTACTACTACCCAAAGTACACACAGGAGCATATGAAGAAAAGGAGAGATATTATGAAAATGTGATGTTGAAATCAGTGTAACAAGCATGGAATTAATTTGACTATATAATAAAAAGTATTAAAATATATATTAGAAGTAAATACGTATTCTAATATGCTAACTTCCATATAATAGTTACAAACTTTAAATGGCTTACAGAATTGTTTAGGGATTTGGACCTCCAGAGATTGGTTAGTGTTTTCCCTTGCAAAAATCTTCACTGTGGAGTCAAGGTATGATTCAGCAAGGAAACAGTCTTCCTGATTACTTATGTAAGGAGATCAGGTGTTTTTTTTTTTTTGTTACTATATGTCTTGATGAGCAATTATTTATCTAGGAACCATCTTACAACCTATAGCCAATCAAATGGAATTTACTAAATCCAAAGTCACTTTTAAAAAATTATTATTATTATTATTTAAGATGGAATCTCACTCTGTTGCCCAGGCTGGAGTGCAGTGGTGCGATCTCAGCTCACTGCAACCTCTGCCTGCTGGATTCAAGCGATTCTTCTGCCTCAGCCTCCTGGAGTAGCTGGGACTTTTTTTTCTGGGAAAAAAAAAAAAGAAAGCTAGAAAAAGAAATAATCTAGGTAATTTTAGGTCATGTGAATTTCACCTCAATAATTTTGAAAAGGGCCAGGTAGGTGCGCACCACCACACCTGGCTAATTTTGTATTTTGTATTTTTGTAGAGATGAAGTTTCACCATATTGGCCAGGCTGGTCTCGAATTCCTGACCTCACGATCCGCCCGCCTCAGCCTCCCAAAGTGCTGGGATTATAGGCGTGAACCACCGCGTCCGGCTAAAAATTACTATGTTTGAGACAGGCTGAGATTCAGTGGCACCATCATGGCTCACAGCAACCTCAACTCCCCAACCCCCACCACCCGCCCACGATGCCCAGCTAATTTAAAACTTTTAAAATTTTGTAGAGATGTGGTTTCCTTATGTTGTTCAGGGTAGTGACAAACTCCTGGGCTCAAGCAAACCTTCCACCTCAGCCTCCCAAAATGCTAGGATTACAAGCATGAACCACAGCACCAGGCCCTTTTCAAAATTGTTGAGGTGCAATTCACATAACATAAAATTACTTAGGTTTTTTTTTCTCTTGCTTTTTTTTTTTTTTTTTTTTTTTTTTCCCAGAAACAGGGTCTCATTTTGTTGCCCAGGCTGGTCTTGAACTCTTGGGCTCAAACAGTCCTCTCCCCGCCGTTCCCCTCAGCCTCTCAAAGTGCTGGGAATATAGGCATGAGCCACTGTGCCCAGGCAATTGCCTATCTTAAAGTGAACAATTCGGAGACATTTAGTGTATTTACAACATTGTACAACCACCACTTGTATCTAGTTCCAAAACGTTTGACTCATACCCAGAGGAAACCCCATGTCCATTAAGCAATTGCTTCCAATTTCCCCCTGCAGCCCCTGGCAGCCACCAATCTACTTTCTGACTTCGTGAATTTACCTATTCAGGATATTTCCTATGAATGGACTCATACTACATGTGGCCCTTTGTAAAGTCACATCTTCTTAATAAGCATCATAATTATAAAATCTAATGTTAATGAGTGCATGTAACAGGTGAGATATTTAATCCTGACAAGCTTATAAATGGGTACCATTATTAGATAGACAAGAAAACGAGATTTTAGCTTAAATCAATACATTAAATTCATATGCTTGAGATCCATACATACGGCTAGAGAATAACCTTCTTTGGCCAGACCCAGTTACTTTAGTGCTTCTTCCAAATGCCACAGCCACATCTCAATTTTCATTTCCCTTATCACAAACAGATGGATAGATACTCCTTCTCAAGTTTAACAACTTCACAGAGCTTGATTCAAATACTGAATGTGTTGTTAGTTGCTTACAGCTGCTATTTTTCTAGCAGTGCACTAAGTCCAGGCAAACTCTTTTGAAGAGCTCATTAAAACTGCTAAAATAAAGTCTTAGAAGCAGGTGCATTCATTAGCTGAAATGCAGACGATTATGTTAATATCGCATTCAGGTGACAAATTTAAAGGCATCAAATCATGAAGGATAAAAGGATTTTCAAAGCTAAAGTTAACTTCTCCCTTTGTAGGGCTCTTTGTTCTGGTAAGCATGTGACTGACTACAGCTGTCAACATGGGCACCTCCAAAGTTATCTCGCAAAACAAAGGTGTTTTGCAGTATCATACTTCTTTTACAATTTCTTGGGTCTCTGTTGAAGAAAACAAAGGTAAGGAATTACCTACAAACCTGGTGCTATTTTTCAAATAGGAGATCTGGCACCCCATTTACAATTTATCATCAGATTGGTCTCAGGGGAAGAGGAGACGCATTGAAGAAGGTGATTAAAATATGTGGACAGTGGACTGGGCATGGTGGCTCATGGCTGTAATCCCAGCAGATGGGGTGAAACCCCATCTCTACTAAAAATACAAAAAATAGCCAGGCATGGTGGCGGGTGCCTGTAGTCCCAGCTACTCAGGAGGCTGAGGCAGGAGAATCGCTTGAACCTGGGAGGTGGAGGTTGCAGTGAGCCAAGATCTCACCACTGCATTCCAGCCTGGGTTACAGAGCGAGACTCTGTCTGAGAAAAAAAAAAAAACGTGGACAGTGATTCCCAATTTGGAAAAGATGGGCCAACAACTCTTTTACTTTGCCTTTTTTTCTCCTCAATATTTTGAGCATGAAATATGCATGTAGCCACATACATATGTAACCACGTACATATTTCATATGTGTTTGGGAGACTATGTTAACAGTAGTTTCGGCCGGGCCCGGTGGCTCACGCCTGTAACCCCAGCACTTTGGGAGCCTGAGGCAGGCGGATCATGAGGTCAGGAGATTGAGACCAGCCTGGCCAACATGGTGAAACCCTGTCTCTACTAAAATTAGCTGGGTGTGGCAGCACGTGCCTGTAATCCCAGCTACTCGGGAGGCTGAGGCAGGGGAACCACTTGAACCTGGGAGGCAGAGGTTGCAGTGAGCCGAGATTGCACCACTGCACTCCAGCCTGGTGACAGAGCTAGACTCTGTCTCAAAGCAACAACAACAACAAAAACCAGTAGTTTCATCAGGATAATTTTAATTTTCTTTTTTGTGTATATTTTTATATTTACCAAATTTTCTACCATGAATATGTAAATCTTTTAGAAACTTTAAATGTAATTTTTTAATTAAAATTTTTTATTTTAAATTTGTAATTTTCAAGTTATTAAAAAATTAACACTTAGCCTCTCCACATTCAGTTGTTTTACCTATAAAGTTGGCTTACTACTGAATTGCATAGTACATGGAAGCTGGATGAGATGTTTCCCTATATTCCATTCCTCCTCTCAAACCCAGGATGTCTGTGGAAACGTGGGTTCCTCCGTATAAGGCAATATAAGAAAACACAGCTAGGTATCCAACCATTCATAAGAATATAAAAACAAGCTTAAGGATTTTTACAACTTTCTTCAGAACGTCAATCAAGTGGGTATTTGTCAAAGCAAATCCATCTGTCACTCGCAAAGGAAAAAAGGCTGAACAACCTTTTAGGCCAACTCTATTTGTTTATTTATTTATTTATTTATTATACCAAAAAAAGGCTGTGAAGGCTTTGTAAGCTAATACTAGACACATTCATTTATTTTCCCAAAATGGTGTGCTAAAATGACTGCTGACTGCACAATGTAAATAATGAAGCTGTCATAGAGTGGCACCTACTTATACGGCATGTTTGCATAGAATGTGTGTGTGTTTGCTAAATAGCTTGCAATTAACAAACTGAAAGACTGCTTGTACAGTGTAGTAGTCCTATTTTTGCCTGCTGTCCTCTTCAACTCTTCTCCTTCTAGCTCACTCTGTACATTATTACTTACTCTTTTTTCTATACAATTTAGAAGCCCATTCACCCCCATTTTAAAAGAAAAGCAACATGTAAATCAGGAAAAAAAAATCCTCACTGGGAATGGGTTGGGTAAGCAAAGACTTCTATATAGACATATACATATACACCCCTCTCCCTGGTCAAGAATGGCCTTGCTGAATCCCTGTTCCAAATGCCGAGACAAGTCTCATTAGCTGGAGCTCATTGTGTGCAACTCCTTTAACTGCTGGACAGCTCCGAGTCTCCTAGGAATACTTTTCCACACGCCCCATCCTCTTCTGTTTAATACTCAGAGCTGGCACACACACAAAGGCTTCAGAATCAAGACAAAGTGAAGAAAATGGCCAGAAGAGACTCCTGTTCTTCCAAAATAGTGCATTACTACCATAAGATTAGAGGGTAAACTTCAGAGCACAGGCTTGATTGACTGATGGATTGATTTTTTTTTTGAGACAAGGTCTTGCTTTGTTGCCCAGGTTGAAGTGCAGTGGCACAATCATGGCTTGCTGCAGCCTTGACCTCTTGGTCTCAAGCAATCCTCCCACTTCAGCCCCCTGAATAACTGGGACTACAAATGCGTGCCACCATGCCCAGTTAATTAACAAAAAAAAAAATTTTTTTTTTTTTTTTTTTGTAAAGACAGAGTCTCATTATGTTGCCCAGGCTGGTCTCCAGCTCATGGGCTCAAACAACTCCTACCTCAGCCTCCCAAAGTGCTGGGATGACAGGCATGAACCACTGTACCTAGCCAAGAGCACAGGATTGAAAGATGAACTTGAGAGGTCTCCCTAGTCAAGTTTCCTTTAAATGGATTCTCTCTTCTAGCACATGCCTGATAGTCATCCAGCCTGACCTTGGATAACCATCCAGCCTGACCTTGAAATTTTCCAATGACACAAACTCTCTTTCATTTTCCCACTTTTATATAGAGTACAAATAGCATTAAAACCACAATGCCAAAGAAGAAGAAGGAAAAAAAGTATGAATGATTTCTAATCAAATACTGCCAACATTTTAAGAATCACCATTTTGTTTTCTTTTGTTTTGTTCTTAAGACAATGTCTGGCTCTATTGTGCAGGCTGGAGCGCAGTGGCACCATCTCAGCTCTGCAACCTCTGCCTCCCTGGCTCAAGCCATCCTCCCACCTTGGCCTCCTGAGTAGCTGGGACGACAGGCACACACCACCACACCGGACTAATTTTAAAAACCAGCTATTTTAAAATTTCTGTTATTGAGCCAGAATCCAGGATGCAGTGAGAGTGAATCATTGACTGAAAGACACTTAGAAGATTTTATTGGTCTGTGGTGTTCATCACACCATGAAGGCCAGACCCTGAAAAGGAGAACTGTGTAAAGAATGTATAAGCCTCAACACCACAGTATTGTCCAAGTCTATTCCTAATTCATCCTGCTTTGTCGCTCTGACACCTGTGCCACAAAAGAAAATTTGAGATTATCTTACCCAGGAACCTTGTCTTAAACTAGATTCCAACATGTACAAACACTAAATTGAGCAAAGTAGGACATATGTCGTCAGGACCTCCTGAGGCTCTGTCACGGAAAAAAAAAATTCTTTTAAAGAAAAGCAAAGTTGAGCAAAGCGTTCCCGAGTTACCTACATTTTGCATGTGATGGTATTCCTTCGGAATGCTTTGGGAAGTTCAGCAGGATTCTGAAACAACTAAATGTGACAACACAAAGAACAAAAATAGACAAAGGAAAAAATTTAAAAGATAGTGTGTCCTGTGAAAACAGTCAGATATCCTTTCTTTCCACACTGGCTATCTAGGAGATTCTTTTAAAATGAGTTGTAATGATGAAAGTGGGGTTGAATTTTTTAAAAGCAAATTTTGAAAATTAGTTAGCTAATAGAGAAGGTAAAAGACTGTGAACTATAAACTTTTCTAAGTAAATTGAATGGAGAGGTCTTAAAAATGACTATTATTTTCATGAATTAGAAAAAAAATTCAAGCAACAAAAAATATTACAAAGAAGAAGAAACAACCCTATGTCCCATCACCTGAAAATAACCATCACCAATGTTAGGGGAGTAGCATTCTAGATGTGGAAATGAGAGATAACTTAGAATTTTAAGAAGCAACTTACTCTTCGGCAACTAAGGCTGATCTTATTGTTGATGGTCTAATTGTGAGAGACTCCAAAACTGACTTTTTTATATGTCTGTTTTATTTGAAAAGTTATGAGAGGAAGGGAATTAATTAGAATTCTCCGTCCATAACCAATGATAAGAACGTGAGTTCAGGCTGGGCAGGGTGGTTCACACCTGTAATCCCAGCACTTTGACAGGCTGAGGCAGGAGAATCCCTTGAGTCCAGGATTTGCCCAAGGAAACATATCTTATGTTTTAGATATAGCTGAATTGAGGGTTAGATCATTGACACAGAAAAGAAAATAAAGGCTAAATGTGGTGGCTCACGCCTGTAATCCCAGCACTTTGGGAGGCTGAGGTGAGCGGATCACGAGGTCAGGAGATCAAGACCATCCTGGCTAACATGGTGAAACCTTGTCTCTACTAAAAATACAAAAAATTAGCCGGGCGTAGTGGCACATGCCTGTAGTCCCAGCTACTCGGGAGGCTGAGGCAGGAGAATGGCGTGAACCTGGGAGGCGGAGCTTGCAGTGAGCCGAGATCGCCCCACTGCACTCCAGCCTGGGTGAGAGAGCAAGACTCTGTCTCAAAAAAAAAAAAAAGAAAAGAGAAAAGAAAAAGAAAGAAAATAAAGATATTTGCTAATTTCTATTGAACTCACATTTAAAAATAAAAGAGAGACAGCGTCTTAATATGTTGTCCAGACTGGAGTACAGTAGCGCAATCATTAGCTCACTGTAACCTCCAACTCCCAGGCTCAAGCAATCCTGCTTCCTAAGTAGCTGGGACTACTGATGCATGCCAATCCAGATGATTTTTAAATATTTTAAATATTTTGTAGAGATGGGTTCTCATTATGTTGCCTGGGCTGGTGTCGAACTCTTGGCCTCTTCAACCCAAACTCTATTTCAATATTCACTGAAGAATATTATTCTTACTTAGCCATACCCACTTCCCTTGGAGAAGAAAAGGCATATATTTTCATTATAGAGGAAGGTGGATGCTACTGAGAAGGCCTTTATATATCACATCAAGGCCCATTTTTACTAGTTATACCTCTTTTTCTGAGCACATGAAATATTTTCCTGAGTCTTTTAATTTTTTTTTTTTTTTTTTTTTTTTTTTTTGAGATGGAGTTTAGCTCTGTCACCCAGGCTGGAGTGCAGTGGCTGGATCTCAGCTCACTGCAAGCTCTGCCTCCCAGGTTTACGCCATTCTCCTGCCTCAGCCTCCCGAGTAGCTGGGACTACAGGCACCCGCCACCACACCCGGCTAGTTTTTTGTATTTTTTAGTAGAGACGGGGTTTCACCGTGTTATCCAGGATGGTCTCGATCTCCTGACTTCATGATCCGCCCGTCTCGGCCTCCCAAAGTGCTGGGATTACAGGCTTGAGCCACCGCGCCCAGCCTAATTTTTTTTTTTTTTTTTGAGACAGAGTCTCACTCTATCACCCAGACTAGAGAATAGTGGTGCTATCTCAGCTCACTGCAACCTCTGCTGCCGGGGTTCAAGTGATTCTCATGCCTCAGCCTCCCAAGTAGCTGGGACTACAAGTGTGCGCCACCATGCCCAGCTAAAATTTTTTTTGTATTTTTAGAAGAGACAGGGCTTCGCCTTCTTGGCCAGGCTGCTCTAGAACTCCTGACCTCAAGTGATCCACCTGCCTCAGCCTCCCAAAGTGTTAGGAGTATAGGTGTGAGCCACTGCACCCGGCCTTGTAATTATTTAAATGTGTTGCTTTTTTTTTTTTGAGATGAGGTCCTGCTCTGCTACCCAGGCTGGAGTGCAGTAGCACCATCTCAGCTCTGCAATCTCTGCCTCCTGGGCTCAAGCCATCCTCCTGCCTCAGTCTTCTGAGTAGCTGGGACTACAGGGTGTGCCACTGCACCTGGCCTAATGTGTTACTTTTAACCCCAGTTATTTATGAAGAAACTCCTACCCTGAGATTCCTTCTCTTACTGAGGTGAAGTCATTTTTATGTATTTAATTATTTCTTTATGAAAAGGAAAGAGTAAAACTCCCCTTCTTCATTCCTAAACAAAGTTCACTGTGGAACTCATATTTGGGCAAAAAGTTTAAGTAGAAATTTTCAAACTCAAAGAAAACTTTGGTCCTTTATGTTGCAAAAATCGAGAACATTACCTGTGTTAAGTTCAACAGACATTGATACTGATTATCCAAATGGCAGATTATTCGTTCTTTTTAAAATGTGTATGGTAGCTCCCCCTTCTACTTGCATTTGACTAATGCTAATACAAAATTAGATGCCATTTCCTGACTTAGTCACCAACTTACGTTGAGAAAATACAGGTCAAATAGGTGGAAGAAGAAAGCCAATATTTCCTTGGTAACCATTATATCAAAATTGAAGATAATTAATCAAAAGTACAGATTTTCCATGCAATAGCTCTGTTTATCTCCAAGTATTAGCACATTGGACTACCTGACCGACCATTTTTCCTAAAAAACTAAAGTGCAAATAATTTTAGTAAATTAAGTCATATTTTTCCACTGACATATTCTAATTTAAAGATAGAATTTTACTTTTAATTGATCCTTAACTAAGAGTGGCACTTAACCATTCTCTTACTATTGATGCTTATGTGTATCTAGCAATAGACTAAAGCCAGTGCCACTGCTACTTTGTTTTACTGTTATTGTATTTAAAGAGAAGCCACGTTGTATGTAAAGGATTTAAGGCCCTACTTCCAAAACATTACTTCCTCCTTCCCTAAATTCATGAGGTGGCCACCTCTTTTTTCTTTTTTCTTTTTTTTGAGGCAGAGTCTTGCTCTGTTGCCCAGGCTGACGTACAGTGGTGCCATCTCGGCTCACTGCAACCTTTGCCTCCTGAATTCAAGCTATTCTCATGCCTCAGCCTCCTGAGCAGCTGGGATTACACCTGGCTAATTTTTGTATTTTTAGTAGAAACAGGGGTTTCACCATATTGACCAGGCTGGTCTTGAATTCCTGACCTCAGGTGATCCACCTGCCTCGGCCTCCAAAAGTGCTGGGATTACGGGCATGAGCCACCGCACCCAGCCCCACCTCAATTTTTTAATGTTTGAAACTTCACACTTCATTAGCATTCACTAAGGCATACTGAGGAAGCACCAACTTGAATTAGTGAAAATTTTGGATGCTATAATATAAAACTACACGATTGTATCTCTTCATGGTACAATATGCAATTCTTAGCAGTCTATAGTGAAGAATTTCCAGGAAGAAGGCCACTACTTCTAGGCACGTTGGTAAACTCATGAGATGAATAAGGTAACTGGGCAATTCATCTAACACATTTTTACAATTAGAATCATCATCTGTCTTGTATACTGTATCTACTTTGGTGCCAAATGCCTGCATTTGTATAGGGATTTACTACGTGTAAAGCACATTTCACATAACGCTATTTGATTCAGATACAACACTAATCATTTTGGCTACCACTGTTTGTATGACTACTAGGAGTGCTTTAATGATATGACTCTTCTTTTAGCTTCTGACAAATGAGTGTTGTGAAGTTATCTGAATATGTTCAGTTCATGTTCACTGAGCAGTTACTATATGCTTGGCATCAAGCTAGAAAATTTTTGTCCTCTTAGGTTAACAATTCACTCTAAATTATCATTTATTTTGCCTGGTGACACTTTATCTTATGCTTTATTCAGCACTTGTCTAAATGTACTCACGTATTCAAAAGATACTTAACACTTATAATAGGTTACAGACACAAATTCAAAATGACTAGAGTCTTCAGGTGAAAGTCATTTGCCATGTGGAACAACATTAATCAACCAATTAATCAATCAGTGTTTTGCTCTAGCTAATATAGCTTGTTCAGGGTTTCTCCACCTTGACACTATTGACTTTTTTTTTTTTTTTTGAGATGTCTTCTTGCTGTGTCACCAGGCTGGAGAACAGTGGTGTGATCTCAGCTCACTGCATCCTTTGCCTCCCGGATTCAAGTGATTCACCATGCCCGGCTAATTTTTTGTGTTTTAGTAGAGGCGGGGGGGGTTTCACCATGTTGGCCAGGATGGTCTTGATCTCCTGACCTTGTGATCCACCCGCCTCAGCCTCTCAATATGCTGGGATTACAGGCGTGAACCACTGTGCCCTGCCAAATTTTTAAATTGTTGTTGTTGTTGTTGTTGTATAGATTAGAGGCTTCTATGTTGCCCAGGCTGTCCTTGAATGCATAGCCTCACCTCCTTATGCACCAGGACAACAAGCCTGAGCCACTATGGCTCCCCGGCACTGACATTTTAGATCAGGTCATTCTTTGTTCTGGGGGACTGTCCTGGGCATTATAGGATGTTCAACAGCCGCACTTACCTCTTTCCATTAGATGCCAGTAGTACCTCCACTTCCAGTTTTGATTATCACAAATGTCTCCAGACATTGCCAAATGTCCCCATGGTGGAGGGGAGGGGAGAGATTGTCCCTGGCTAAAATCACTGTGCTAGTGTGGAGATCACGCTTTCTTTACTAGATTTTAAAGACCTTGAGGGCAGAGACCCAGCCTGATTCATCACTCTACCACCTCTTCCCCACTAACTAAATTTAGCTTCTGGCACAGAAATGCTTCTTGATGAATGTTCTGAAAAGAATAAAATATCTCCTAGAGTCCTCCACTGTCGTAAGCCCTGTGCAAGGCACCTTGATAAACCCATAAGATGAATAAGGTAACTGGGGTAATTCATCTAACAAATTTGAATACAAATTTACAATTTGAATAATTATCTGTGTTGTATATCGTGCCCACGTTGGTGCCAAATGCCTACATTTGCAGAGAGCTTTACCATGTATGAAGATACGAAGCACGTTTCATATAATGTTATTTGATTCAGATATAACACTAATCACTTTGGCTACCACTGTTTATAATTTAAACTCCCAAGTCCGAGAGCCGTATTTTTAGGCAGGAGTGGGAGGTATTTCGATTTCAGTGGCATTGCTTTCATTTATTAAAAGGAACTCTTGGGATTGGTTTAATAATAATTGAATTTAAATTTCAGATTCTTTTTTGTCATGTTAGAAGTAGAACATCTAAAAGGCCCTTCGTGATCTAAGTAATTCTGGTTTACTTAGATTCCTGGAAATTGCCAGAGGATTTTAAGGGAGGAGGGGAAAAAAGAGTGAGGAAATTTTCCCTGTGGGCAATTGGGGAAAACAAAATATTTTGTGCTGCAGTGACTTCTCAGGAAAGGAGGGTTGGCCAGCAGCGGCTGCATCTGCGCAAGGGGAATTTCCACATTTGGGAAAACATGGTCATAATTAATGACTTAGGAAAGCCAAGAAAATGGACCATGTTGGAAAAATATGATCTTCAGTGGCCAAGTCATTGTCAACTGATTGGGCCAGAAAATTGGATTATTTTAGAAAGAGATTTTTATTTGTGAATATTTGTCTGTAGGTCCTTCCTTCTGTGAATCTAGTAAGTGCCCCACTCCTGCCTGGGGAGTCGGTTTCTCATAGCCTTTCCCACTCTCTCTGTCTCTCCCTGTCCTAAGGGAGCACTTGCTTTAGACTTCTAGCCTGAACACTGGCCTGCAGTCTTTTGCTTTGAACATGATGCTTGGGTCCAGCCAGCAGAGCTATTAGCATCCATTAAAATAGGGATTATCTGGGATTCCGGGTCAAGGGCTGAAGGATGAGTTGCTAGATCCTAACATAGCCCTCATTTATTGATGGCTCCATGTCCTGGGTCCTGTGCGAAGAAGACTGAAAAACTGTCTTGATTTAGATATGAGAAAACTGAGGCTCGGGGAATTTAAGTCACTTACCTAGGACCAATACAGCTTTAACTACCAAGCTATACTTCTTGCATCTCCTCATCCTGTATATAAAGTCTGCTTCCTAAATTGGAATGTTCTCACTCTGTATACAATCTCTTCCCCGGACCACCTTGTTTAAACTAGTTCTGGCCTGAGCTGATGTTCATCGGAGTACTTCCTGGTTACCTATTCTCAGTAGGATAAGTCTGGGTTAGCAGGTTCAGCACCATTGAATCTTGGTCTACCTGGGGAATGATTATGTGGTCAGAATGTTCTTGCCCAGCTTTGGGGTTTTCTTTTATTTCAGTGATCAATTTTATAAAATAGGTATGATCATCTTTTGCTTCTTCTTTTCATAATTTTCTCAAGATCAGGAATAGCTTGCCAAATTTCAACAGGTATTCCTAAGTTGAAGGTCAAGTTTTTTTAGAAAGGGAAATATCTCTAAGAAAAAAAAAATCCTTATATTTGATATTTAGATATAGTATCCAATAGAACATGAACAAAATGCAATACATTGTTTTGTGAATTGAAAAAGCTGCAAGTTAGGCCGGATGTGGTGGCTCACGCCTGTAATCCCAGCACTTTGGGAGGCTGAGGCGGGCAGATCACGAGGTCAGGAGTTCGAGACCAGCCTGGCCAACATGGTGAAACCCTGTCTCTATTAAAAATACAAAAATTAGCCAGGCGTGGTGGTGGGCACCTGTAATCCTAGCTACTTGGGAGGCTGAGGCAGGAGAATTGCTTGAATCTGGGAGGAGAAGGTTACAGTGAGCCAAGATTGTGCCACTGCACTCCAGCCTGGGTGACAGAGCAAGACTTGGTCTCAAAACAAAGAAAAAAGAAAAAAGGAAAGAAAAACAAAAAGCTGCAAGTTAAATAATGTCCCTCTGCAGCAACAATTCCATGCTCTAAAGCTTTATGATGAGGCTTCTAAAGTTAGCCCTGCCCTGCAACTGCAATGAATCGGAGAAAACAAACCTAACTGGGATTTAACAGTCTAATTGCCCTGGATTGAACCTCAATAGTATTGTAATTAATTTAAAAATCACAACATTGGGAAATGATTTAACACATTTCTTTTCTGTTAAAATTAAAACATGTTAATTAAATCTTATTAATATTTGTTTTCCAAGCACTTCTTGGGCATAGTCAGACATTATTACCTTTATTTAGTGATATGAAAACTGAAGGGGTGTATTAGTTTTCTGCTGTTGTGTAACAAATTACCTCACATTTAGGGAGTTGGAACAACATTTCACTTATTCTGTAGGTTTTGCAGTTCTCTAGGTCAGAAGTCCATGTGGACTTGGCTAGTTTCTCTGCTTAGGGTCCCAGTAAGGCAGAAATCAAGGTGTCCATCAGGCTAGACTCTTACCTGGGGGCTTGGGGGAAGACTCCTCATCCAAGCCCATTCAGATCGCTGGAGGAACCGAGTTCCTTGTGGCTGTCTCTTTTATCTTTCCCACTGTCAACCAGGAGCCATTGGCTACTCCTGGAGGCCTCACACATTCTCCTTCTCATGCTTCAAAGCCAGCAATCACTCTTGAATCTTTCTCACCTCTGGAATCTCTTTGACTTTTCTCTTCTGCTTCCAGCTGAGAAAACTTTTCTTTTCCCCTGAAACGAGTCTTGCTCTGTCGCCCAGGCTGGAGTGCAGTGGCGCGATCTCGGCTCATTGCAACCTCCGCCTCCTGAGTTCAAGCAATTCTCCTGCCTCAGCCTCTTGAGTAGCTGGGACTACAGGTGGGCACCACTATACCCAGCTAATGTTTGTATTTTTAGTAGAGACAGGGTTTTGCCATGGTGGCCAGGCTGGTCTCGAACTCCTGACCTCAGGTGATCCGCCCACCTCAGCCTCCCAAAGTGCTGGGATTACAGGCCTGAGCCACCACTCGAAAAACTATTTTTTTAAAGGACTCACTGGTTTGGGCCAGGACCACTGGGATAATCTCCATATTTTAAAGTAAGCCAATTTGGAACTTAAATTACATCTGCAAAATCCTATTGCAGCTGTACCTAGATTATTATTTCACAAAATAACCAGGGGATGGGAAATCTTGGGCAGCTAGCTTAAGAATTCTGCTTACCATAAGGAAATAGTTACCCAGTTAACCTGAGATACAATCTAGAAACAGACGAGTAGCAGTACTAAACCAAAGAATTTAGTTTTGTATTTCCTTCCCTTTTTTGTATTTTTTAAACATATAATGTTTATTTTTAATATACCTGTCTGTATGTGTATTATTATTATTATTATTTTAGAGACAGGCTCTCACTCTGTTGCCCAGCCTGGAGTGCAGTGTCAAGATCATAGCTCACTGCAGCCTCAAACTCCTGGGCTCAAGCAATCTTCTTGCCTCAGCCTCCAGAGTAGTTAGGACTACAGGTGTGTGCCACCATGGCTGGCTAATTTTGTTTATTTTTTGTAGAGATGGGGTCTTGCTATGTTTTCCAGGCTGGTCTCAAACTCCTGCCCTCAAGTAATCTTCCCACTTTGGCCTCCCAAAGTGCTGGGATTACGGGCATGAGCCCCCACGCCCAGCCTTACTATATATATTTTGGGAGGCACTCACCCCCATATTTTTTTTTTATTAATGCATGATTTAAAATGTTTCCAAGGCTGATTTGGGACATGTGTTTTTAAGGGTCTGTGGATGTTTAAGTAGTACTGTTGAGGCTTGGAGCTAGGTGTGGGTGTGTGTGGTGGAGGAGATGGTAGTGGCAGGTGAGGAACAGACAGAGGCTAAGGTTTTGGTGAATACAAAAGAGGCATTTACACCCATTTTTAATGTATTCACTGAAGATATATGAAGATGGGAATACGTTTGTTTTCTTTTTTTTTTTAGAAGGAGTCTCACTCTGTTGCCCAGGCTGGGAGTTGCAGTTGGCACAATCTTGGTCACTGCAACCTCCGCCTCCTGTGTTTCATGGCCATTCTCCTGCCCTCAGCCTCCCGGAGTGCTGGGACTACAAGGCGGCCCGCCCCACACGTGGCTAATTTGTGTTATTTTTATAGAGACGGGATCTTCACCGTGTTAGGCCAGGATGGTCTTTGGATTCTGACCTCGTGATCCACCCGGCCTCCAGCCTCCCAAAGTGCTGGGATTACAGACGTGAGCCACCACACGTGGCCAATACTTTTGTTTTCTATAGGCAAGTCTAGAAGTTCAAAACCCAAGGGATTCTATGTGTGTTATTTATTTATTTATTTATTTATTTATTTTTATTTTTTTTTGAGATGGAGTCTCGCTCTGTCACCTAGGCTGGAGTGCAGTGGCCGGATCTTGGCTCACTGCAAGTTCTGCCTCCCGGGTTTACGCCATTCTCCTGCCTCAGCCTCCCAAGTAGCTGGGACCACAGGCGCCCGCTGCCTCGCCCGGCTAGTTTTTTGTTTTGTTTTGTTTTTTTGTATTTTTTTAGTAGGGACGGGGTTTCACCGTGTCAGCTAGGTGTTATTTATTTTTATTTATTTATTTTTGAGACAGAGTCTCACTCACTGTGTCACCCGGGCTGGAGTGCAGTGGTGTGAGTTGCAGCCTTCACTGCCCCAGTTCAAGCAATTCTTGTTCCTCAGCCTCCCAAATAGCTGGGATTACAGGTGTGCACCACCACACCCTGCTAATTTTGTGTTTTAGTAGAGAGAGGGTTTCGCCATGTTGGCCAGGCTGGTCTCAAACCCCTGGCCTCAAGTGATCCACCCACCTCGGACTCCCAAAGTGTTGGGATTACAGGCATGAGCCACCGTGCCTGGCCTATGTGTGTTATTTATGGGCAGAACTTGAGGATGTTGCCAAACAGGCATTTTGGAGCATGCAGATCAGCATCACTAGCATGCTGAGCCCTTGCTACGGATTCGAACTTCCCAAGTTTTGCTGCATGGTTTCAATGTACCATCACCTTCCAGATGTACTAAAGTCTAGAACACAGGCTGAGTCCATGGGCCCAGCTAACCACTGATCCAGAAGCCTGGGCCCGCAGAGGGTCACCTTGGGATTGGAAAGGTCTGGAAAAGGCTGAGAGGATCATAGAAAGGAAGAGGATCTATTAATTTTCTGATTTTGTCATTTTACCTGGAGAACAGCCCGATGAAAAGTCTAAAATTCCAGTCAAGGGAGTAGAGATGGTTTTAGCCTTTGGAAAGAATATATATAAAATACGAAAAGCTAAGAAAAGGCAAAATGTTCCAGAGGCTAAATATTTCTCACATCTTCCCAGAATATTTAGGTTTCCCCTTCTTAAAATCCTGGCCAAAATGGAGGGAGGGAGGACATTCCCCAGATGTTTCTTTTCAGTTGTCCCAGACCTTCTGAAAAGAGTGAGAAAATGTTACCATATTACTGGGCAAAGAGAAGTAAGTCATTTGATAACTGCACTGAAAGAGTGATACAATTGGGGTATAAGTGGTGTGTTTACCTTCAGAAAGGAGGACACAGGAGGAAAGAGGTAGGGTAAAAGATGTTGATGTTGCTTATTCATTATGATGTCTTAAAGCACAACACATTGTATGTTCTTTAACTAGCAAAGACATTTTGCTCTGTAAAGAATAACTCTGCTGGGCATGGAGGCTCACGCCTGTAATTCCAACATTTTGGGAGGCCAAGGCTAGCAGATCGTTTGAGCCCAGAAGTTTGAGACCAGCCTGGGCAACACAGCAAAACCCTGTCTCTACAAAACATATAAACAATAGCTGGGTGTGGCGGTGCATGCCTGTGGTCACAGCTACTTGGGAGACTGAGGCAGGAGGATTGCCTGAGCCTGGGAGGTTCGTCGAGGCTGCAGTGAGCTGAGAGGGCACCACTGCACTCCAGCCTAGGTGACAGAGCGAGACCCTGTCTTGAAAATAATAATAATAATAACTCAAGGATGCTGGTAATATGTTACAGATATTATTTTATTCTTAATACTTCTACTTAAAATCTTTCCCTTCATTTATTCAGTCATTCAGAAATCTTTGGTGAGAACCTACGATGTGCCTTCATCTGGGTGCTAGGAATACAACAGTGAACACAACAGATGAGGTCCCAGCTCTCATGGAGCTTATATTCTAGTGTAGGGGAGTTGGAAAATGAGGAAACATTTACATTTCATTACCTGATACATAAAGAGGTAAATATGATGTGTTAGACTATGAAAGGTTAGACAGTGATAGCAATGCAGAGCAATACAATAGAGTGAAGTGGTAGATGACAAAGTGGCTATTTTAGACTGGGTGGCGGGGAAGACCTGCCTGAAGTGGTGACATTTGAAGAGTGATCTCAATGACAGGGAGGACCTGGTCATGAAAAGATTAGAATGAAGAGCACTCTACATGGAGAGAACAGATGGTTCCAACATCCTCAAGATGGCAAGAAATTTGAGTTTGAGAAAGGGAGAGAGGGCCTAGGTGGCTGGAACTCAGTGGCAAATGCAAAAGTGGTATGAGATGAAGTAGGACAAGTGGACTGGACCTAGATCATTTAGGCATGGCTGGCCATGGTAAGGAATTTGGATTTTAAGTGAGATGAGAAGCTCTCAGAAGGTTTTAAGCAAGGAAGTGATTTTCTGTTTGGTCAATGAATTGTAGAGAGCAAGGGTGGAAGTCCAGAGATGATTAGGAAGCAATTGCAGGAATTCAGGCCAACAACGGCGACTTGGTCTCGGATACTAGCAGTGAAGATGAGGAGCGTTGGGTGTACAGGGTGTGTGTGGAAGGCAGAGTCAATGGGACTTTCTGATGGTTTGTATGTAAGATATAAGAAAAGGAACCAAAGATATATCCTCTGTTATCAGCTCAGGCACTGGGTGGATGGTGATGCCATTTAGTGAGATAGGTGGGCTGGAAACAAGAAGTGTGGAAGACCCTGATAACTCCCTCCCAAATAGCTGTTCCTTTCTTCCTCCTTGCTAACACAACCCTGACTTTGTTTAGGATGACAGTACATCCAGCTTCAAGTGATTAATTATGATTGCTGTCATTCAGTCATAATAATCTCTTGCCCTTTTGTTAGATACTCAATTCCCTCATCTCCTTTGCAGTTAGGGGTGACTCATTTCTGGCTAATAAGCCCTAAGTGAAAGCCTCTGGGGATAGATGTGGCTGTCTGGAATACCATCGCAATAGCTGGAACTATGGCAGCTATTTTCTGACTGTAAGACAAAAGACATGAAGATTAAAGACCAATACATTAAGTATGATAAAGTAGAAACAAAATTTACCTGATTCCTGGGTAGTATAGATGAGCAGCTGGGTCAACACCAGAAATCATCTACTGCCAAATATCTTGTTTATGAAAAGAAGCAAAACTATTTGTTTAAATCTTGTTATTTAATATAAGAAGGTTAAAGGAAAGAATCAGGAGTACTCTTCTAACCATGTTGTGTTTGAGATGCCTATTAGATATTCATGTGGAAGTGACTACCTAATTCCTTCCTTTCTCCAATGGAATAAAATTTTCTAGATCTTTTAAATCTTAGCATAAGACTATAGTACTAGAAAATATGAAGCATTGGCTGGGCATGGTGGCTCACGCCTATAATCCCAGCACTTTGGGAGGCCAAGGAGGGTGGATTGCCTGAGCTCAGGAGTTTGAGACCAGCCTAGGCAACACGGTGAAACCCCGTCTCTACTAAAAAATACAAAAAATTAGCCAGGCGTGGCAGCGTGCACCTGTAGTCCCAGCTACTCGGGAGGCTGAGGCAGGAGAATGGCTTGAACCTGGGAAGCAGAAGTTGCCAGGAGCTGAGACTGTGCCATTGCACTCCAGCCTGGGCAACAGAGTGAGACTCTGTCTCCAAAAAAACACATACAAAACATTAGCCGGGCATGGTGGTGCACACCTGTAGTCCTAGCTACTTGGGAGGCTGAGGTGGGAGGATGACCTGAGCCTAAGAGGTCAAGGCTGCTGTGAGCTGTGTTTGTGCCACTGCACTCCAGCCTGGGAGATACAGTGAGACCCTGTCTCAGAAAAGAAAGAGAGAGAGAAAGGGGAAGGGAGGGGAGGGAGAGGAGAGGGGAAGAAGGGGGGGGGGAGGGGAAGGGGAAGAAGAGGAGGGGNCAGTGGTGTGAGTTGCAGCCTTCACTGCCCCAGTTCAAGCAATTCTTGTTCCTCAGCCTCCCAAATAGCTGGGATTACAGGTGTGCACCACCACACCCTGCTAATTTTTGTGTTTTTAGTAGAGAGAGGGTTTCGCCATGTTGGCCAGGCTGGTCTCAAACCCCTGGCCTCAAGTGATCCACCCACCTCGGACTCCCAAAGTGTTGGGATTACAGGCATGAGCCACCGTGCCTGGCCTATGTGTGTTATTTATGGGCAGAACTTGAGGATGTTGCCAAACAGGCATTTTGGAGCATGCAGATCAGCATCACTAGCATGCTGAGCCCTTGCTACGGATTCGAACTTCCCAAGTTTTTGCTGCATGGTTTCAATGTACCATCACCTTCCAGATGTACTAAAGTCTAGAACACAGGCTGAGTCCATGGGCCCAGCTAACCACTGATCCAGAAGCCTGGGCCCGCAGAGGGTCACCTTGGGATTGGAAAGGTCTGGAAAAGGCTGAGAGGATCATAGAAAGGAAGAGGATCTATTAATTTTTCTGATTTTGTCATTTTACCTGGAGAACAGCCCGATGAAAAGTCTAAAATTCCAGTCAAGGGAGTAGAGATGGTTTTAGCCTTTGGAAAGAATATATATAAAAATACGAAAAAGCTAAGAAAAAGGCAAAATGTTCCAGAGGCTAAATATTTCTCACATCTTCCCAGAATATTTAGGTTTCCCCCTTCTTAAAATCCTGGCCAAAAATGGAGGGAGGGAGGACATTCCCCAGATGTTTCTTTTCAGTTGTCCCAGACCTTCTGAAAAGAGTGAGAAAATGTTACCATATTACTGGGCAAAGAGAAGTAAGTCATTTGATAACTGCACTGAAAGAGTGATACAATTGGGGTATAAGTGGTGTGTTTACCTTCAGAAAGGAGGACACAGGAGGAAAGAGGTAGGGTAAAAGATGTTGATGTTGCTTATTCATTATGATGTCTTAAAGCACAACACATTGTATGTTCTTTAACTAGCAAAGACATTTTGCTCTGTAAAGAATAACTCTGCTGGGCATGGAGGCTCACGCCTGTAATTCCAACATTTTGGGAGGCCAAGGCTAGCAGATCGTTTGAGCCCAGAAGTTTGAGACCAGCCTGGGCAACACAGCAAAACCCTGTCTCTACAAAAACATATAAACAATAGCTGGGTGTGGCGGTGCATGCCTGTGGTCACAGCTACTTGGGAGACTGAGGCAGGAGGATTGCCTGAGCCTGGGAGGTTCGTCGAGGCTGCAGTGAGCTGAGAGGGCACCACTGCACTCCAGCCTAGGTGACAGAGCGAGACCCTGTCTTGAAAAATAATAATAATAATAACTCAAGGATGCTGGTAATATGTTACAGATATTATTTTTATTCTTAATACTTCTACTTAAAAATCTTTCCCTTCATTTATTCAGTCATTCAGAAATCTTTGGTGAGAACCTACGATGTGCCTTCATCTGGGTGCTAGGAATACAACAGTGAACACAACAGATGAGGTCCCAGCTCTCATGGAGCTTATATTCTAGTGTAGGGGAGTTGGAAAATGAGGAAACATTTACATTTCATTACCTGATACATAAAGAGGTAAATATGATGTGTTAGACTATGAAAGGTTAGACAGTGATAGCAATGCAGAGCAATACAATAGAGTGAAGTGGTAGATGACAAAGTGGCTATTTTAGACTGGGTGGCGGGGGAAGACCTGCCTGAAGTGGTGACATTTGAAGAGTGATCTCAATGACAGGGAGGACCTGGTCATGAAAAGATTAGAATGAAGAGCACTCTACATGGAGAGAACAGATGGTTCCAACATCCTCAAGATGGCAAGAAATTTGAGTTTGAGAAAGGGAGAGAGGGCCTAGGTGGCTGGAACTCAGTGGCAAATGCAAAAGTGGTATGAGATGAAGTAGGACAAGTGGACTGGACCTAGATCATTTAGGCATGGCTGGCCATGGTAAGGAATTTGGATTTTAAGTGAGATGAGAAGCTCTCAGAAGGTTTTAAGCAAGGAAGTGATTTTCTGTTTGGTCAATGAATTGTAGAGAGCAAGGGTGGAAGTCCAGAGATGATTAGGAAGCAATTGCAGGAATTCAGGCCAACAACGGCGACTTGGTCTCGGATACTAGCAGTGAAGATGAGGAGCGTTGGGTGTACAGGGTGTGTGTGGAAGGCAGAGTCAATGGGACTTTCTGATGGTTTGTATGTAAGATATAAGAAAAAGGAACCAAAGATATATCCTCTGTTATCAGCTCAGGCACTGGGTGGATGGTGATGCCATTTAGTGAGATAGGTGGGCTGGAAACAAGAAGTGTGGAAGACCCTGATAACTCCCTCCCAAATAGCTGTTCCTTTCTTCCTCCTTGCTAACACAACCCTGACTTTGTTTAGGATGACAGTACATCCAGCTTCAAGTGATTAATTATGATTGCTGTCATTCAGTCATAATAATCTCTTGCCCTTTTGTTAGATACTCAATTCCCTCATCTCCTTTGCAGTTAGGGGTGACTCATTTCTGGCTAATAAGCCCTAAGTGAAAGCCTCTGGGGATAGATGTGGCTGTCTGGAATACCATCGCAATAGCTGGAACTATGGCAGCTATTTTCTGACTGTAAGACAAAAGACATGAAGATTAAAGACCAATACATTAAGTATGATAAAGTAGAAACAAAAATTTACCTGATTCCTGGGTAGTATAGATGAGCAGCTGGGTCAACACCAGAAATCATCTACTGCCAAATATCTTGTTTATGAAAAGAAGCAAAACTATTTGTTTAAATCTTGTTATTTAATATAAGAAGGTTAAAGGAAAGAATCAGGAGTACTCTTCTAACCATGTTGTGTTTGAGATGCCTATTAGATATTCATGTGGAAGTGACTACCTAATTCCTTCCTTTCTCCAATGGAATAAAATTTTCTAGATCTTTTAAATCTTAGCATAAGACTATAGTACTAGAAAATATGAAGCATTGGCTGGGCATGGTGGCTCACGCCTATAATCCCAGCACTTTGGGAGGCCAAGGAGGGTGGATTGCCTGAGCTCAGGAGTTTGAGACCAGCCTAGGCAACACGGTGAAACCCCGTCTCTACTAAAAAATACAAAAAATTAGCCAGGCGTGGCAGCGTGCACCTGTAGTCCCAGCTACTCGGGAGGCTGAGGCAGGAGAATGGCTTGAACCTGGGAAGCAGAAGTTGCCAGGAGCTGAGACTGTGCCATTGCACTCCAGCCTGGGCAACAGAGTGAGACTCTGTCTCCAAAAAAACACATACAAAACATTAGCCGGGCATGGTGGTGCACACCTGTAGTCCTAGCTACTTGGGAGGCTGAGGTGGGAGGATGACCTGAGCCTAAGAGGTCAAGGCTGCTGTGAGCTGTGTTTGTGCCACTGCACTCCAGCCTGGGAGATACAGTGAGACCCTGTCTCAGAAAAAGAAAGAGAGAGAGAAAGGGGAAGGGAGGGGAGGGAGAGGAGAGGGGGAAGAAGAGGAGGGGGAGGGGAAGGGGAAGAAGAGGAGGGGGAGAGGAGGGAGGAGGGGAGGGGAGGGGAGGGAGAAGGGAGGAAGAGGGAAGGTGGGGAGGGGAGTGTTAAGCATAAAAGTGAATGAAGTTGAGGTGACCGGGAGGGAGACCAAATTAGAAGCTGACCATCAACATATAAGTCTGACTTCCCTATTATTGATAAGTTAGCAGGGTTGAAGTTGTTAAAATAGGAAATACAGTATACTGGGGTGGTAGGGAAAGCTCAGTCTGAGGAACAGGCAGTTCCCCAAGTTACCAAGTACCTTCCATCACCATGGTGGGGCAACACTGTCCTAGACTAGAGTACACATTTCTATGAAGTGATCTCCACGAAGATACCTTCTATAAAGATACCGTCTTACCTGTGTGACACAGTGTTCATGTACTGCTGTATTTCCTCTCCTGATATATAACACATAATCTAGTGAAATTTCCCCACTAACTTACCTGGGGAACTATAAATAGGCCAAATGGAGCTTTTAGCACACTTTCTGGTTGCTGATAAAAATCAGCATCTGTAAACCCAATTGCTCCTATTTCCATTAGAGCTGCTTTCCAGAACTAGGTCTCCAGTTATGTACATTAAAAGTTTGCCAACCCACTTATTTTCTTCCTAAATACTTTATTATATGCAGGGTGGCTTGGGCTTCATCTACTGCAAGCAAATATATATATATTTGCCAGTGGGCCATCAGAAACATCTATTGATTGTCTATGTGTACAAGTAACTGAGTCTGCAAAATTGCCTTCACAGGCCAAGTCTCTTGTATTCTGCCTTTACTGAGAGTCTGTACTGTCCTAAGGTTAATTGGCTCATCATATGCTGCTTTTGTGCTCCCTAGTTTCCCATGATGCTTGGGGTTTTTGCCCCTACACTTTTCACTTTGTCTTCCTGTAATTTATTACAACCAACCCTTGTTTTTTTTTTTTTTTTTTTTTAACAATTTTGAATCTGCATTAATTTTTTAGTCCCCAGAGGAACACTATGTTCCCAAACATTATGTTCTGCACTCTCATGCTCATATCACTTTGTGTAGTGCCAGACACCTCCTGGGATCTCAAGAAATGTTGTTTCTTTTTAAAAGATGGGCGATTACTCTAGGAGGCTCATAAAAGATCCTTCTCAGTTGAGTTACTTTCACTGTTTATGTATCCCCAGTGGCTTAGGTCAAAATATTGGTTAATAGAAAGACTCCAAGTCTTTGAAGAAGCTTTGCTAGTGTCTCCTCATCTCTGTAAAAGCAAAGATGATTATTGACTGGTCTTACAGGAGTGTTGGAGAGAAATGATGAAAAGCATTAGAAATGAGAAGGCCTCTGTTGAAAATATGAAATGCCAGAGAGAAGACAGTATCGTTATTCCCAAGCAGGCCTCAGTGCAAGTGGAGGTCTCTCCACCAATTGAAGCTGTTCATCACTACAAAGAATGACTGTCCCGCAGGATCCTTTCTGCTGCTGGCTCCTACTGCAGAGAATAGAAACTTCTTTCCAAATACTGTATCCAAAATGTTTCCTCTTCTCTCAATTTCTCAGTTCTATCCAGGACACTTCAGTGCTTTCCTCCAAGGCAAACTTGAACCTTTCTCTAAATTCCTTCCTTGAAGGCTGTTTTGAGGCAGAGGGATAGGACCATGGACAGAGGCTTAGCCTACCAATCACTCACACAGCAGGAAAGCCAATTCTCTTCCTACCAGGAATCCCTGGGAGAGGATGTTTATATGAATAGACTCTTCTTTACCTATAGGTCACTTTTCCCTTCTCTAATTTCTTTTGGAGTGGCACTGTGTCTTCTAGAAACACTGGCTCCTTGCAGCAACTCTCTGCTCCTTAGACACATAAGAAATATTCATTCTTGGGTGCAGCACACCAACATGGCACAAGTATACATATGTAACAAACCTGCACATTATGCACATGTACCCTAGAACTTAAAGTATAATAATAAAAAAAAGAAAAAAAAGAAATATTCATTCTTGCAAATGCAGTTCTTAAACTATTTCAAAACATCTTCATTATAAAATATTTCGGGCAAACAGAAAATTATGAAAAATAGTTTAACAAACATCTCTGTGTAAAACACCTACCTTAACAGATCTTAATTTTGATTTACTTGCTTTAGGGTTTGTTTGTAAAAGGCTTACAATATATTTGAGGCCCCTTACCTACCACTGATCACATTCATTTCTCTACTCTTCTCCTTCCCTCTTTTCACAAAAGTAACCATTATCTGGAAGTTGCAGATAATTGTGTGTGTGATTCCCATGCATGCTTTTATACTTTTATATTATACATATATATTCATAAACAATACCGAGTATTGTTTTGCATTTGTAAACTATAAAGAAAAATTATATTATGCTGTATATAATATTCTGCCATGTTTTTTATTCATTATTATTTTTTAGATGTATTTATATTGCAGCCCAAAGAACTAAGCCATTACTTGTAATTGTTGTATATTATTCTCTCGCTTGAATATACACAGGTTACTTATCCTTCCTTTTGCCTTAAGGATGTGAAGGTTGTTTTTAGTTTGTTGTCAGTGGTGTTTGCTATAACAAACAATGCTGCAATTAACATTTAATTACCGGTCTTCTGGTGCACACCATGTGAGTTTTTCTAGGCCAGAGTCTGTCAACCTTGTATTATTGACATTTTGGACTAGATAATTCTTTGCTGTAGGAAGGATGTTGAGCAGCATTCCTCGTCTCTAACAGCCAAAAGTATCTTCAAATATTACCAAATATTCCTTTGGGAGGGGGGCAAAATCACCCTTGGTTGAAAACCATGAATCTAGACAATTCACCTAAGGACGGAACTACAGGTCTTAGGATTTGTATTAATATATGGTACCATTTTGCTTTCCAAAAGTTCTGTTTCTCCACATTTTGCTAATTTTGGCATTTTCAGAATTTAAAATTTTGCCAATTTATGGGTATGAAATAGTTGTTTATTTTTCTTATTGCTTTGTATGAGTTCTTTATGATTTATGAATACTAATACTTGGATGGTTTTATGCCTAGCAAAATATCTCCTCTCAGTCTGAGCTTTCTTTTTGTTGATGATCTCTTTTTTAAAGTAGTAAAATATATCCATATTTTCCTTTATGTTTTATACCTTCATGCTTTATTTAATAAGTTCTTCCCTACCCCAAGGGTGTAAACATAATCTCTTGTATTTTTTTCTGGAAATATAAAGTTTTACTGTTCATGTTTAGGTCTTTAAACCAACTTAAACTTATTGTGATATGAAATAGGAAATATGTATATAATTATTCCAACACATATTTATTAAATAGTTCATCTTTTCACGCCTGAATTACTATGCGACTTCTGGTTTTAAATTTTGATACTTTGTAGGGCAAACCCCTTGATTTATTATTCATTTTCAAAATTGCCTTGGCTATTATGGTTGGTTATCTGACCAAAAAATATTATTTCTTTCTCCTTTCTTATCTTTTTTTTTTTTTGAGACGGAGTTTCACTCTTGTTGCCCAGGCTGGAGTGCAGTGGCGTGATCTTGGCTCACTGCAACCTCCGCCTCCTGGGTTCAAGCGATTCTCCTGACTCAGCCTCCCAAGTAGCTGGGATTACAGGTGTCACCACCACACCCAGCCAATTATTGTATTTTTCGTTGAGATGGGGTGTCAGGCTGGTCTCAAACTCCTGACCTCAGGTGGTCCACCTGCCTCAGCCTCCCAAAGTGCTAGGATTACAGGCATGAGCCACTGAGCCCAGCCCTCTTTCTCCTTTCTAACCTCAATTATTTTCAAGTATTCATGGGTCCTCTGCTACGGTGCATAGTCTAAGCCTGTCATAGTAATCCCATTCCATTAGGATTGGTTTGGGCATGGGCTTGTGTTGCATGTCTTGGCAATGAGACCCAAGTGGAATTGTGCTAGATTGGGGTTGGGATGGGGTGGGTAAGTTTTCCTCACACTGAAAAGGTACATGAGAAAAGACTTGCCCTTCCTATGTTTGTACAAAGTTGGAGAAAAATGTGATGGCTGGTACTGTGGCAGCCATCTTGTCACTCTGAGGGGACAAGCTGGAAACCAGCAGAGATTAGCTAAACAGAAAGATGAAAAGGTCCCAGGTCCCCATGATGCTGCTGTGCTGTTGAAGTAACCAATATTGGGGTCACCTATCACTGGACAGCCTGTAATCTGAAATAATAAACCTCTTATTGCTTAAGCCACTTTAAGTTGTATATTGTTACTTTCTACCAAAGGCATGTAATTTTTGACTCTTTAGTTTTCTACGTGGACTTTGTAATCACTGTGCCACATTCCATAATCAGGTTGGGATTTTTTAAATTGGGTTTGCATTGAAATTAAATATTAAATATTTAAAAATTAAATATTAACTTTGGGAGAACTGACATCTTTATGATAATGAATATTCTAATTTATGAATATGGTATATATTTCCATTTATTCAAATCTTCTCTAATGTTTTCCATAAAATATTTTATATACAAAAATACATGTTACATTTATTCCTAGACACTATATTGCTATTAAGTATGGTATCTTTTGTTTGCTAGTAAGTGTTGTATGTGATAAATACTGAGATGTCGAGTTACAGTGGAATTTTGTATGTTGATCTTATACCAATCAACATACAAGACAGAGTTTTGCTTTGTTGTCCCGGCTGGAGTGCGGTGACATGATCTCAACTCACTGCAACCTCCGCCTCCTGGGTTCAAGCGATTCTCCTGCCTCAGTCCCCCTCAAGTAGCTGGGATTACAGGAATGCACCACCACACCCAGCTAATTTTTGTTTTTTTTAGTAGAGATGGGGTTTCATCATGTTAGTCAGACTGGTCACGAACTCCTAACCATAAGTGATCCACACACCACAGCCTCCCAAAGTGCTGGGATTACAGGCGTGAGCCACCATGCCCAAACAATTGTTGTTTTTTTAGAGACAGGATCTCAGGCTATTGCCCAGGCTGGAATGCAATGGCGCCAAAATAACTCACTGCAGCCTCAAATTTCTGGCTCAAGGGATCCTTCTGTTTCAGCCTCCTGAATAGCTGGGACTACAGACAAACATCAACACACCCTGCTAATTTTGAGATTATCTGGGAGTCTTGCCATCTTGCCCAGGCTGGTCTTTAACTCCTGGGCTCAAGCAATCCTCCCACCTCAGCCTTCCAAAGTTCTAGGATTACAAATGTGAGCCACTGAGCCCAGCCTGAGTTGTCTTTTTAATTCTGATTTTATTTTCAGACAGTCTGTTTGATATTCTTCATAAACGATTACATTATCCAAAGAAGGAGAGTTAGTCTTTTCTTTTTCTCTACTGTGGTGATGGAGATACCATGGATTCAGTCATGGAGGCCTGTAGTTGCTTGATCCAATTTCCTGTCTTGTGTCCTTTCTTGCTGCCCTATCATTCCTTCATGTAAAGCCTATTACCACATGTGGTCAGCTTATTTAGCCTCTCTAACAAGCCAGTTTGTTTGGCTGGGATAGGGGCTCTCAGTCTAGCCCATAGGTTTAAGCAGTGAACCCAGCTTACCACCCACTACCCTCACTCTGTGCAGGTCACTTTTAGTCCCCTTTAAGGGGTCTAGAAGCCCCATTCTAGCATCCTCTGCCTCCTTTCAGACCTGGGACCCAACCGACCCATGTTTTTAACCCCATTTATTGCTTTGCATTTCTGGTCCAAAGAAAAGTTTATATTTGGGCCGGGCACAGTGGCTCACACCTGTAATCCCAGCACTTTGGGAGGCTGAGGCAGGCAGATCACCTGAGGTCAGGTGTTCAAGCCTAGCCCGGCCAACATGGTGAAACTCTACCTCCACTAAAAATACAAAAAATTGGCCCGGTGTGGTGGCATACTTCTGTTATCCCAGCTACTTGGGAGGCTGAGGCAGGAGAATCGCTTGAAACTGGGAGGCAGAGGTTGCAGTGAGCCGAGATCGCGCCACTGCACTCGAGCCTGGGCAACAGAGTAAGTCTCTGTCTCAAAAGAAAAAAAAAAGAAAGTTTATATTTGGAGAAAACTATGTCTTTTAATTTTTCTCTTTTGTATTTTAATAACCATTGCTTTGTGCTTAGAGCTGAGCGAGTGCCTCAAAGGTTCAACAATGCTACCTTGCCCAGAAATCATAATTCCAATGTCTATTTTGTAAAGGATTACAGAACTAGCTTCTACTACTGGCGATACTTCATGCAGTAATTATCACCAAACACAATGCTACTCAGAATTTCTACAGTATCTTTCAGGTCCTTGTGCTTGGTAAACACTATATTTGTGTCTGTGTTTGTCACCTGGGGAATGGGGAATGGAGGTAAATACTATTTTCTGCACCCAAAAAAACTGAGGCCTCTTACTAGCCAGACAGCCACAAGACTGTGAGTTCCTCCAATGATAGGGCTGTGCCTTTTTCATCCTGTGGCTCTTCAAAGAAAATAACTCAAGCAAAGATTTTCAACTGAGCAAACCAAACTCTGGGCCTGTACCTGGCTTTATTCAACAAGAGGTCCCATGAACCGAGGAGACCCCCTATTGAGTGCCCTCAGGATCTATGCACTACCATGACTTGAGAAAATGAGAGGATCAAAAGACAGGAATAAGAGCCACAGTCGTTGATTTTAAGCAAAATAAGTGGGAAGGAATTGTCAATGGCATTTCATCTAGAAAGTGAATTTTGATTGAGATTTAGATTTTTTTATATGAATCCCTTTATATAAACTAGCTTAGTATGTAAATATAATCAAAATAGCATTCATTAAAATTGTAAAACTTATTTATTAAAATATGTAAAACAGCCAGCTGCAACAGTAGCGACTAAGACGTGTAAAAATAAATTATTTTGTTCAACAAATACAAATATGTATTGAATTCCTACCACGTGCTCACACTGTACAGGAAGTGGGGACACAAAGATAAATAAAACAGATCCCTGTGCAACTAAAAATCTAGTTGAGCCAATTGATGGGCAAATAAATCATCCAAATATGATGGGATAGCTTGGGCACAGTGGCTCGCGTCTGTAATCCCTACACTTTGGGAGGCTGAGGCAGTCGGATCACCTGAGGTCAGGAGTTCGAGACCAGCCTGGCCAACATGGCAAAACCTTGTCTCTACTAAAAATACAAAAATTAACCGGGTGTGGTGGTGGGCATCTGTAATCCCAACTACTTGGGAGGCTGAGGCAGGCAAGCTGCTTGAACCCCAGAGGCAGATGTTGCAGTGAGCCGAGATTACGCCATGGCACTCCAGCATGGACGACAAGAGTGAAACTCTGTCTCAAAAAACAAAACAAAACAAAATATGATGGGATAGGCTCCTTGAAAGAGTGTTAGTTTGAAGAAACACTTGTACCCCTGTGTTCATTGCAGCATTATGCAAAATAGCCAAGAGGTGGAAGGAACCTAAGTGTCCAATGACAGACGAATGTGTAATCGCCCAGCCAGGTTCTTCTTGCCTGGTGCCCAGAAAAGCCAATGCAAAAAAGCAGGTTTTGCAGCAAAGAGTTTAATAAGTGCAGGGCCAGCCAAGTGGAAGGACAGGAGATAATTCTCAAATCCGCCTCGCCAAGAATGTGAGGACTAGGGTTTTTGGAGGATAGTTTGGCAGGCAGGGGTTAGGGAATAGGGAATGCTGATTGGTTGGGCTGGGATGAAATCATAGGGGCTTGAAGGTGTTTTCTTGCACTGAGTCAGTTCTCGGGTGCAAGTTACAGGTCTGGGTGGTGCCAGTTGGTCCATACGGAATACAAGGTCTGAAAAATATCTCAAATACCATTCTTAGGTTTTACAATAATGATGTTATCTATAGGGGCAATTGGGAAAGTTATAAATCTTGTTACCATTCACTACATGACTCCTGAGTAGTAAGTAGTTTTTAAAGGCAAGTTATAAAACAATGACTGGTTTGAGTTTAATTATGTGTATATCTTAGCAGTATTCAGACCCCTGTCACAATTCTAACCTTATGGACTTATGTTCGTTATATGAAAGTAGTTTTGGTTCCTGAGCAAGCAGAGGGGGTGAGTTCAGGAAGGAAGTATCATCATCTTTGTTTTGAAGTTAAACTGTGAACTAAATTCCTCCCATAATTAGCTTGGAATGAGCAAATTAGCCTGTGAGGTTAAAAGCAAGATGCAGTTAGTTAAGCTAGATTTCCTTCACTGTCATAATTTTTGTAAAGGTGGTTTCCAGTGGATAAATAAAATGTGGTATGTGCATACAATGGATTATTATTCAGTCTTAAAAAGGAAGGAAATTCTGACACAGGCTATAACATGGATGAACCTTGAGAACATGATGCTGAGTGAAATAAGCCAGTCACAACAAGACAAATACCTGAAGATCTCTCTGACCTTCCGACCTTCCCCCTCACTCCCCATCTCTACCAAAGAAATTGAAGCTCCTTTATCTGTCTGGGATCAGTCTTACCAAGGAGAACAATCATTTTCTTCCCCTCTCCGGAAGACCAAGAATGTAACCACAGATGAACAGACCCTTTCACAAGATAATGCCTGTCTTTCAGACTTATTTATGAGACTAATTTATGAGTGTGATTACTCTCATGTGAGGTATCTAGAATGGTCAGTTCTTAGGAACAGAAAGTAGAATGGTGGTTGCCAGAAGCTGGGGGAGGAGGGAGAAATGAGAGTTGTTTAATGGGTACAAACCTTCAGTTTTGCAAGATGGAAAATTTCGGAGATTGCTGGTCCAACAATGTGTACACACTTAATACAAATGCACAGTAGACTTAAGAGTGGTTAAGATGGCAAATTTTATCTTGTGGGTATTTTTACCACAATTTAAAAAATGTTTTTAAAAAAGTGTTAGCATCCAGAGGGCAGAGGCATTTCTAACATCTTGCAGAATGCCTGATATCATAGTAGGCACTTGACAAATATTTTGCCTCCCTTTGGCTTCTGCTCCCCGTCCTGTGTCCTACACAACAGGACAAAGGCCAAGTGGTTCTGTGAGCCAATTCAGCAAACAAAGGCACTTCTCTCTCCAAGGCACAAAGAAGAATTTCGAATATTTGTGATTTGAGATTTGTCCTGGTCACACCAACTATTCTTTACTTCTCAGATATGCTTATCTGAGTTCTTTTGGCATTTAACTTGGCTAAAGATAGATGCTGTTTCTACTTCCCAAAACAGAATTGTGATGGACTTTATAAGAAAAAAAAAAAGTGGGAGGAAGTCTGTGAAATGAAATCATTATTAGGCCATGGTACAAATGGCTCTTGGGCCCTGGGTGCAGCCCAGCACAGGAGGAAGGGTGAGCTAATTAGCATGGATTTGCAGTTCTGCAGCTCGCCTTTGTTCCCTCCCTCCACTGGCTGTGTCTGATTCTAGTCGCTGGGTTTATTCTCTTGTGTTTGTTTTTTTCCCTTGGCCAAAAATAGAGAGACAAAAAAAGTTTCCTTATACTTACTTCAGCTTTTTACTTTTTTCCTTGTGTGTTTGGTTTCCTCTTACGTGATCCTTCCTTCTTCCTGCCACCTGCTAGTTTCTCTATAGTGGGGCTCAGAAACCAACACCCCACAATATGGTACACTGACACACCACACTGAAGAATCCTCACGGTCTCTCTGACCTTCCGACCTTCCCCCCTCACCCCCCCCATCTCTACCAAAGAATTTCCTTTATCTGCCTGAGATCGGTCTTACCAAGCAGAACAATCGTTTTCTTTCCCTCTTTGGAAGACCAAGAATGTAACCACACACGAACAGACCCTTTCACAAGATAATGCCTGTCTTTCAGATTCATTTATTATTGCAATGAAAACTATTTACAAGTTAATTTCTAGTCCCCATCCTATCATTCTCCCTAGTAATCATTTATTGCCCCTCAACAGAATTCTCCTTCTCCTCACTCCCATAACCTGCTGTACAAAGAGCCAAGCCTCCGTTTTTTTTTTCTGTAGCCTCAAGATGGTATCAAAGCTTTTGTATCTCATTGGGAAGCTGGGTCTTCATTCTGAAGGCTCCCTTGTATACATGTAACCATAATAGGTTTGTTGCCCAATGCCCACAGCAAGTCAATATACTGAGACACCCGGTTGGAGCAGAGAAAGAGGTTTAATCACAGGGTCACTGAACGAGGAGATGGGAGTAAAACTCAAACCCATCTCCAGGAGGAATTTGGAGCTAGGGTTGTTAAGGGTTTTGGAGTGGACCAGTGTGGAGGTCTTCAGTTGGTAGAAGAGTGTAGAGTGATATCATGGGACAGGGAGATGAAGCAGCTATTCACTCATACTGATCCTCTTCCTCTGTGGGGGTCTTCAAATTGGTTAGAATTAGGGGTCTAAAAAACATCTTAAGCAAACCTTAAACAAAAGCCTTATGATTGATTCTAACATCAGATATACAAATCTTCAGTATCTAGTGACTTTTAGCAGCAAGGAAGTGGGCCAAAGTGCAGCCTGATTAATGCTTTTATTTAATTAATGATATTATATAACATATTATGTAATATATTTTATTATATTAATGCTTATAAATACCTATATTTCTGTCCAGAACCTGGCATGCAATTCTTGTCAACCCTGTGTGAGCAGTTTCATACATATGAAGTAAATTTGTATACCTTTTCTCCTGTGTTAATCCATCTGCCTCATATCAGTGATTTGCAGCAAACCTCTTCCTACCTTTCTCAAGTATAGCTTTTCCTTGTGTTCTGTAACCCTGGCTTGGTGCACGGTACTCATGATGGACAGGTTGAGTTGCAACATTTGGTGACAGTACAGACATGAAGCCTGGAAAGGACCTGCGGGGTTTGAATTGAGGGATGCCCATTTCTGGTCCAAGCCCTGGGTGGAGCTCTCCATTGTTGGTTCTGGCTTGGCCATGGCCCTGGGCATGCACATGGCCAAGACGCAGCGTACAGAAGAGGTCCCTGCCTAGTGCTGGTGGAGAAAGCTGTCCAGGCATCTTCCAACCTCCTCATGCCAGTATACTGAGAGGGTAAGTGCAGAACAGAGCCAATGGAAGACCTCCTTAGGACACTAGGTGAATCATGGAACCAACTGAGGTTTCCAGCCTGGAGATTTGATCATGCCACCTTTTTTTTTTTGAAGACCGGAGTCTGGCTCTGTCATCCAGGCTGGAGTGCAGTGGCACGATCTCAGCTCACTGCAGCCTCTGCCTTCTGGTTTGGATGATTCTTCTGCCTCAGCCTCCTGAGTAGCTGGGATTACAGGTATGCGCCATCACACCCGGCTAAATTTTTTTTTTTTTTTTTTTTTTTTTTTGGTATTTTAGTAGAGGCAGGGTTTCACCATGTTGACCAGGCTGATCTTGAGCTCCTGACCTCAGGTGATCCACCCACCTTAGCCTCCAAATGTGCTGGGATTACAGGCATGAGTCACCAGGCCCGGCCTCTTGCCACTTTTTAAACGTAACACTTAAATAGTTCCTGCTGTGTGACAGACACTGTTCTAAGTGCTTTTATTTAATTTATTTATTTATTTTGAGATGGAATGTTGCTCTGTCGCCCAGGCTGAAGTGTGGTGGTGTGATCTCGGCTCACTGCAACCTCCGCCTCTCAGATTCAAGCAATTTTCTTACCTTGGCCTCTTGAGTAGCTGGGACTACAGGCATGCACCACCATGCCTGGCTAAGTTCTGTAGTTTTTTAGTACAGTAGTACTAAAACTACAGTAGTAGTTTTTTAGATGGGGTTTCACTATGTTGGCTAGGGTGGTCTCGAACTCCTGACCTCCAGTGATCTGCCCGCCTCAGCCTCCCAAAGTGCTGGGATTACAGGCCACTGCGCCTGGCCTCTAAGTATTTTTAAATATTAATTCATTTAATCCTTTCAACAACCCTGTGAGCTAAGAACTACTATTGTCTGAATTTTATGGATGAGGAAAAGGAAACTGAAGGCCAGAGAGGTTAAGGACTTGCTCAGAGTTACCCAGCTGTTACTTCTCTGGTTTATAGATGGCACCTTCCTGCTGTGTCCCCACATGGTGGAAGAAGGGAAGACATATTTCTGGTATTAGCATCGTTAACACCTGCAGTTTGATTTTCACCACTCCACTATGCTGCCACTCTGGTTTATATATAGTCTCCCAGGATCTCCTTTGGAGATTTCATGGCTGCTTGTGCCAAGCATCTCCCCTAAGGTATAACACTCTCTGTGGGTATGGGCAGTGTGTGTATTCCTCTGAAACCTCTGTGTGCCCCCTGGGATATCCACGGGCAGTCATGTGTTCACAGGTTTAATTCTGCAGAAGACATCAGACTCTACCCTTCTTTCTCTTCAGGGATCAGGGCACAAGGAAGCCATTTCTACCCATATAAACATTAAAAAGTACAATTTCAGGCCGGGTACAGTGGCTCACGCCTGTAATCCCAACACTTTGGGAGGCCAAGGCAGGTGAATCCCCTGAGGTCAGGAGTTCAAGACCAGCCTGGCCAACATGGTAAAATCATGTCTTTGCTAAAAATAAATAAATAAATAAAAAAGAAAAGAAAAGAAAAATTAGCTGTGCATGGTGGTGTGCACCTGTAATCTCAGTTACTTGGGAGGCTGAGGCATGAGAATGGCTTGAACCTGGGAGGTAGAAGTTGCAGAGATCATGCCACTGCACTCCAGTTTGGGTGACAGAGCGAGACTCTATCTCAGAAAAATAAATACATAAATACAATTTCAGCATATAACCAGCACTGTGCTATCTTCACGGTAAGAAGTCCTCTGCCCCCACATAGGCAAGGATCTGTTGCCAATCTGGGTGAGTTTGCAGGGACTCTTCCCCACATTCCCCTTCCAGACCCTTGTGAACAGGGTCATGAAATTTTTAGATGGTTGGCTGGAGTCAGGCAACCAGTTCAGAGCTGTGGGACAGATTTTCTGGTGAGAACAGCAAACTGGCCTGGAGACAAGCCCAGGACATTGGCCTCCTTACTCTGGAAGACTGTAGCCATAGCTTGGAACATCACAGGTACTCTGCTAATCCTCTGAACCTTCCATATGTCCGTCTGGCTGTGCCCCAGATGACTTTGCCTTGTAAGAACTGGGTTAGCAGAGAAGAAAGATTTACAGGAAGTTAGGATGAGCTTGGGTTTCTGCTGCCTACACTAACCCTGTGTTGCAGGACCAGGCCTCATTGCTACACAGAAATTTGTCTCTGGCTCTTTCATGCCTCCTGCCAGCTTGCCGCTTATAATTCCCAAGGCCTCTGCCCATTCTCCATCTCTAAAATGCTTTTCCTGGATCTTCTTCCCACAGGCTTCTCCTGCTGAGCTGGCTGGAACTGATAGCGAATTCTTGCTAAGAAATGAGCTGATCACTTCTAAGTTACAGCCTCAGCCCTATACACGGCATGTGCTTTTTTTGTTGTTGTTGTTTTTGGGTTTTTTTGAGACAAAGTCTTGCTCTCTTGCCCAGGCTGCAGTGCGGTGGTGCGATCTCGGCTTACTCCACCCTCCGCCTCCTGGGTTCAAGTGATCCTCCTGACTCAGCCTCCTGAGTAGCTGGGATTACAGGCACATGCTGCCACACCTGGCTAATTTTTGTATTTTAAGTAGAGATCAGTTTCACCATGTTGGTCAGGCTGGTCTTGAACTCCTGACCTCGTGATCTGCCCACCTTGGGCTCCCAAAGTGTTGGGATTACAGGTGTGAGCCGTTGAACCCCGCCTACATTTGTATCTTAACAGGGACATCAAAACCAAAAAGTTTAAAAACTCAAAGCACTGACTGGTTTGGAGGCTCACACCTGTAATCCTAGCACTTCGGGAATCTAGTGGGGACAATCAATCGCTTGAGGCCAAGAATTTGAGATCAGCCTGGGCAACACAGAGAAACCTGGTCTCTATACAAAAATTTGAAAATTAGCTGAGGCCGGGTGCGGTAGCTCACACCGGTAATCCCAGCACTTTGGGAGGCTAAGGTGGGCGGATCCCCTTAGGTCAGGAATTTGAGACTAGCCTGGCCAACATGGCAAAACCCCATCTCTACTAAAAATACAAAAAATTAGCCGGGCATGGTGGCAGGCACCTGTGGGCCCAGCTACTTGGGAGGCTGAGGCAGGAGGATGGCGTGAACCCAGGAGGTAGAGCTTGCAGTGAGCCAAGATTGAGCCACTGCACTCCAGCCTGGGCGACAGAGAGACTCCGTCTCAAAAAAAAAAAAAATAGAAATACTAGAGATTTGGGGGACGGTGTCTTAGTCTGCTCAGGCTGCTGTAATAAAATACTATAGATGGATGGCTCATGAACATGTGAAATTTGTGTCTCACAGCTCTAGAGTTGGGAAGCCACAGTCATGGCAGATTCAGTGTCTGGTGAGGCCTGCTTTCTGGTCCGTAAACAGCACCTTCTTGCTGTGTCTCCACATGGCGGAAGGAAGGAAGATATCTCTCTGAGGTCTCTTTTATAAGGGCACTAATCAGAGCCCCTCATGACCTAATCCCCTCTCAGAGGATCCACTCCTAAAACCATGACTTTGGGGGTTAGATTTTCAATATATGAAATTTGGGAAGAGACAAACAGTCCATAACAGCTGGAGTCCTGGCCACCTCATATTTGTATATGCGTCTAAAACCGGCCCTAATGTCAGTGTCAGGTCCACAGACCTCCTCAAATCCAAGATAAAAACATTCTCTTTGGAGCAACAGATCTCTCTCTGAGTTTGTCCTTAGGATTCAGGAAATTCTAAGACCCAGATCAGGGCATGCTAACTAACCAGTTTCGCTTATTGACAACTGGAGTAGGATCTTTTGTCGAGTTGGGTATTTCCTCTGATGTCACTGGGCTGCTCATCAAGGCTCCCCGGTGGGTCTCTGCCAGGAAAACCTGCATGGAAAAGAAGGCTTGGCCTTCGAGGAAGAGGGCCTGTGTCCTGGCAGGCTGGGTGTGTCTGCTCCAGGCTGGCCTCTCCTCATGGCTGCTAGTTTTCTGGACTAATGCACTTTTGACCCAAGGAGGGAAAAAAGGTATAAACAGAGGAGCTAGAGCAGTCAGCTGTTACTGGGTGGGACTTGTGAACTGGTGGGCTGGTGGCAGCCCCAGCCCTTCCTACTCCCTCAGAGCCTGCTGTCCTTCCTGGCCTCTCCACCCTGCCTGCCTTCTCCCCTCCCTCCCTACTTTCTCCCCAGCCACTTCTCATAAAGACCAGCTGCCTAGGTGACACCTTTTGCTTCTAAAACTTTCCTTGTTGTTCTTCCTTGGCCCCTTTCTCAAAATACTCCTCTCTCTTTCCTCCTTCAATGCCAGACTGTTGGCATCTGTCTCCCCGTCTTGTGCAGGCTGCCATCTCTGGCTCACCATGGTTTTATAATTGCCTCTGGTTAAAGTTTAAATAGATGGGTTTCAGCCCAAGAGAAAAATGTAAACAAGCCCTTTCTGCAGTCTTTCAGAACTGCTGACTTCCAGTGCTTTTGAGTTCTGTGCTAGGAAATTCATTCTGCTCCTCCCTAACCAAGGAACTCAGAAACGCCATTAGGGCTTTCAGAGCAGTGACAGCCTCTCTGAAACCATTGAGAGGCTTTTAGATGATCCGCACTTTTCCTTTTAACTCAATTAAGCCATCAGGATCCAGTTCCCATCCTAGCATGTTTATCTAGTGTATTCAGGTGAGAGAATAGTTCAGCAAATCTTCATGGTCTGGCTTCTGAACAGGAAGGAAATGAAAGGAATTATCATTTCACTCTTGGAGTTTTTTCTATGTGGGAGCAGGGCATTGTATTTGTTTCCCCAGGGTTTTTGGTTGATGAGGTTGTCTTATGAGTCATGAGAATGGGACTATTCTTGGCCAGTACAGAAGGAAAAGGGCAGGCTGGGTTTGAGCTCATTCATTCGGGCATGTATCTTCTCATTTGCTGTTTTTTTTGTTTGTTTGTTTTTGTTTGTTTGGTTGGTTGGTTTTTTGGAAGTAAGTGGGCCATTTATTTTTGAGTCTTGATGAGGAGTGTTGATTTTCTATATTTTTCTGCTTTGTGTACCTTGTGTACTTGTGATCTGGTGTCAGAATGGATTCAGCAATATTTTGAGATGTTTTGGTCAAGGATTTGATTGGATCTTTGCCTTTCCCACTCAAAAACCTTCCAGAATTCCCATTTCATGTTCAGACTTTTCTTCACAACCTTCTATGGTCAGCCTCAAATCTACCATCACTTTTCACTATTCCAACCATATATTGAGATCATGTGAGCTTTTCTACCCAGCTCCTGTAACCCGTTTCTTACTCTGCAGTGTCCTGACACCTGGGACTCCTTCCCTGCTCTGCTCATTATCTTATCAGAATGTTCTTCCAGTGTTCTATGAAACCTTCCTTGCCTCTGGGCACAACCAGAACCAACCACTCCTCCCTTTAGTTCTTCAGTGCAAGGCAATTCCCTTTATGACAACTAGCCTTCCTTTCTTCCTTTCTTTTCTTTTCTTTCCTTCCTTCCTTCCTTCCTTCCTTCCTTCCTTCCTTCCTTCCTTCCTTCCTTCCTTCCTTCCTTCCCTCCCTCCCTCCCTCCCTCCCTTCTTTCTTTCTTTCTTTCTTTCTTTCTTTCTTTCTTTCTTTCTTTCTTTCTTTCTTTCTTTCTTTCTTTCTTTTTTTTTCTTTCTTTCTTTCTTTCTTTCTCTCTCTTTCTCTCTCT
>NW_016814509.1:776495-821026 GCF_001698545.2 Rhinopithecus bieti | reverse complement strand
TCTTTCTTTCTTTTCTTTCTTTCTTTCTTTCTTTCTCTCTCTTTCTCTCTCTCTCTCTTTCTTTCTTTCTTTTCTTTCTCTCTCTTTCTCTCTGTCTTGTTCTTTCTTTCTTTCTTTCCTTCCTTCCTCCTTCTTCTTCTTCTTCTTTTTTTTTTTGACAGAATCTCACTCTGTAACCCAGGCTGGAGTGCGGTAGAGCAATCTTGGCTTACTGTAACCTGTGTCTCCCAGGTTCAAGCAATTCTCCTGCCTCAGCCTCTAGAGTAGCTGGGATCACAGGGGCACCCCACCACACATGGCTAACTTTGGATTTTTAGTAGAGCCAGGGTTTTACCACGTTGGCCAGGCTGGTCTCAAACTCCTGGCCTCAACTAATCTGCTCACCTCAGCCTCCCAAAGTGCTGGGATTATAGGATTGAGCCACCGCGCCCAGCCTTCACGCGTATTTCATTGTTTATTATTCATCCTTTGCTCATGTGGCAGCTCCCTGCACTCCATGCTCTTCCCTTCCAGCACAGGATGATTTATTCTGTCCCCCATTAGGGCCCAGCTTCGTGTGTGGCCCACAATCAGAGCTTAATCAATATCCAATCTTTGTTTTTCATTCTCTCTTCAAACAAAAGTTAATGTCAACATTTTTTATTGTTGTTGAGACAGGGTCTCCCTCTGTTTCCCAGGCTGGAGTGCAGTGGTGCAACCTCCACTCAATGCAGCCTTAACCTCCCAGGCTCAAGACATCCTCCCACCTCAGCCCCCTGAGTAGCTGGGACTACAGGTGCGCGCCACCATGCCCAGCTAATTTTATTTTTGTAGAGACAGGGTTTCGCCATGTTGCCCAGGCTGGTCTCGGCAATAGAACATTCTTATCAGAACATTCTGATGTTCTTATCTGACCATTCTTGAGCTCAAGATCTGGGCTCAAGTGATCTGACCACCTCGGCCTCCCAAAGTGCTGGGATTACAGGCGTGATGTGCCACCTTGCACCAGCCCTTATGTCAACATTTTAAAAATAGCTCTTGGGAGGAATCAAGAGGAATAAAGAAAGGATTTTGGAGTCAGGCACATTTGGGTTCAAACCTCAACTCTGCTGACTTAGGGGTTTTCCCCTAATTCTTATCCTTTCTCAGCCTCGCTTTCTTCATCTATAAAATGAAGACAATAAGATTTCTTTTATGGGTTTTTGTGAGAATTAAAATGAAATCATGCAAGTGAAGGACGAGACACAGTTACATCTCATCCTTACCCTCTCTTGATGCTAAAACAGTTCAAATGTTGAAACACTGTACTCTGGAACATAAGTCTTATCAATCAATTTAAAAGATCCATGCCACATTTTCCCATTATTAACACAACCTTCCTTGATAGAACAGTTTCTTCGCACTTGCACTTGCAAGTTTTTTAAAGGCTTATCTTGTAAGTAGGATTGGACTTGTTCACCGAAAATCCAAACTCTGTAAAATCTTTTAAAGAGTTGATTGTGAGTCAGTAGAAGTGACCATAGCCCAGAGAAAAAAAAACCCAAGAAGCATTGAGTAAGTGGTCCTGAGGTGGTCAGGTTATAGTCTGGTTTTATATATTTTGGAGAGGCAGGAGTTATAGGCAAAGACATAAATCAATACACAGAAGGTGTACATTGGCTCGGTCCAAAAAGGCATGACATCTTTAAGCAGGATGTAGGGGTAGGGTGTGGAGCTTAAGCCTTAGGTGGGTTTTAGGGATGCTTTTTTTTTAAAATTATACTTTGAGTTCTGGGGTACATGTGCAGAATATGCAGGTTTGTTACATAGGTATACACGTGCCATGGTGGTTTGCTGCACCCATCAAACCGTCATCTACATTAGGTATTTCTCCTAATGCTATCCCTCCCCTAGCCACCTACCCCATGACAGGCCCCGGTGTGTGATGCCCCTGCCCCCTTTGGTTGAGAGAGTTAAGCTATTATCTAAAGACTTGAAGTTAGTAGAAAGAAATGTCTGAGTTAAGATAGAGGAGTTGTGGGGACCAAGGCCTTTGTTATGTAGAGGAAGCCTCCTAGATCACAACCCTCAGAGAGAATACATGGCCAGTGCCTCTTTTCAGACCTGTCTTGTTCTTTCTTTCTTTCTTTCTTTCTTTCTTTCTTTCTTTCTTTCTTTCTTTCTTTCTTTCTTTCCTTCCTTCCTTCCTTCTTCTTCTTCTTCTTTTTCTTTTTGACAGAATCTCACTCTGTAACCCAGGCTGGAGTGCGGTGGAGCAATCTTGGCTTACTGTAACCTGTGTGTGTGTGTGTGTGTGTGTGTATGTGTGTGTGTTGTTGTTGTTGTTGTTTTGAGACAGGGTCTCACTATGTCACCCAGGCTGGACACATGTGGTGGCAAGACCACAGCGCACTGCATCCTCAACTTCCTGGGCTCAGGCGATCCATCTGCTTCCACCTCCCGAGGAGCTGGGACCGCAAGCCCACGCCTCCACAGGCTGCTAAATTTTTTTATTATTCATAGTATTGGGGTCTTGCCATGTTGCCCTGACTGGTCTCGAACTCCTGGGCTCAAGTGATCCTCCTGTCTCAGCCTCCTGAAGTGCTGGGATTACAAGCCCGAGTCACTGCGTCCAGCCGGTGAATCTCTCTTAGATCTAACAAAGCCTGACTGCACTAATAGAGTTTAATAGAGATTCACTGCATCCAGCCAGTGAATCTCTCTTAGATCTAACAAAGCCTGGCTGCATTAATAGAGATTCTCTACAGATGCAGGTTTCCCCCTTTCATGATGGCTTTGCAGGGCTACTTCAAAATATGTCAAAGAAATATACTTTGGGCTAAAATATTTTTACTTCCTTCAGGGTCTTCTGTCTTGTGGCTATATGAGAGTCAGTTTGGAAAGTAAGCCACATTATACCAGGTTAATTTTTAAAAATCCATTTAACAAGATTCTGTGGTTTGTAGGGTGTGACTTAACACTTGCCTGACATGGCCTTAGGTCTTGTTTATAATTTGGTATCTTACTGCCACAAAAAGTCTGTTTTGACAGTCTTATGGTCTCTATTTTAATATTAATACGGGTCAGTTGCGCCCAAATCCAAAAGGGAGGAGGTATAAGGAGGTGTATCCCACCTCCCTTCCCATCATGGCTGGGAATTCAGTTTTTTGGGATTTTCTGGGGGTTCCCTTGGCCAAAAGGGGGTCTGTTTAGTTGGGGGGCTTAGTATTTTGTATTTGGTTTACAAACTTATTTATTGGTCACCAGAAGAAATCCCAGTGGTGGGGATGATGAGGAGGCAGCAGCTCTGTTTGCTGCTGAGTTACTTTCATATGTAGTCCCTTGTGGGGGCCAAAGCACCTTGGATGCTGATCCGCCATGTTGACTTCTGATTAACCCCAGTTCTGGGAAGGCTTCTAAGATTTCCAGTTTATCTGTTGTTCCTTATGTAAGAGCATGTATTTACCATACATCTTCCCTTAGGTCAAAACAATCTTAATTGTAAATCTTATATTAGTCAGGTTCACATGGTGTCCTTGCCTTTCCCTGCAGGGTCAATTTCAATTGTCCTGTGCCTTCCTTCCCTACAGTACATAAGCCCTGAGTCTGGGCGAGTAATGGCACGGGGAGCCTCCATCTCATCTTGCAACTGACCAAGATATCATGGCTTCTGTTTTTATGTCTGTCTCTATTGGCCAGGCACAGTGGCTCACGCCTGTAATCCCAGCACTTTGGGAGGCTGAGGCAGATGGATCACTTAAGGTCAGGAGTCCGAGACCAACCTGCCCAACATGGTGAAACCACATCTCTACTAAAAAAACAAAAATTAGCTGTGCATGGTGGCGGATACCTGTAGTCCCTGCTACTGGGGAGGCTGTGGCACGAGAATCGTTTGAACCTGGGAGGCAGAGGTTGCAGTGAGCCTAGATCGCACCACTGCACTCCAGCCTGGGTGACTGAGCAAGACTCCGTCTCAAAAAAAAAAAAAGTTTTAAATTTGATGGGCCTGGCAGGGCAGGAGAGGAGAAGGTAAACATTCAACCGAACAAGGATTGTATCAGTACAGAGGAGGGACAGTTAGCACGTCAGGAAAAGCTTCAGAGTTCATACATAGGAACTGAGTCTTAATCTATCAGTCCATGGCTGTCAAAAGATAGTTGGGACAAAGCTCTTCAGGTAGAACCCCAATGCTTGTTTCTTCCCGACTGTGTATAACTACATGCAGCCTGAAGCACTTGGCTCCATCGTCTTGAACCTGTACAGCTGTCTTCCTCTTGCTCCAGGTGACATAAGGGCTTCCTTGGAAGCAGCAGCATTTATTAGTGCTGGGTCCAATCAGAGAACTGAGATTAGAACTTGACTGTTGTTCTTGTGGCCAGGGCCAGAAAACAGCTGGAGTGGTTTGAACTCCCTGCAGGAGGATGTACACGTTGAGGCTGTGCATGTGTGCATGCTCGTCCGTGCAGATCTGTGTCTGTGTGTCTATAAGTCTGAGCGTGTGTGGGTGTGTGTCCATTTGGATGGGTGGCTAGATGTTTATATGTAGGTGTCGCCACCAAAAACAAAAGTGAGTATTCAGAAAACAAAGTGACAGCTCAAAACCTCAGACAAGCTGAAAGACTGCTCAGAGAAGGGGGAGGTTGAAACAACTTCAACCAAAACAAAATGAAACAGAGAAGGAAGTTGCATCAGAAGAGGAAGAATGCCAACGTCATGCTGAAGAACCACAAATGTCGCAAAATAAAAATAAAACGTGTGATTCTTATTTTACCTAGTCAGATACTATTACAATATTTTCTCCTTTAGAGTGTTAAAAATTACTGAAATTATAATATTTAGTTCAGCGAACATGAAGGACACAGAAAACACAAACAAAAAATTCATTCCTATAATTTTTTAATGTTATATACATCATATTTTATTTATTTGGATCAGTGATTGATTTTAACTTTGCTCTCTACCTCCATATAAAAGTTTTTCTCCAGCATTTAAAAAATATTAAAAACACATTCTGAAATTGACTTATTGAAGAACATGTAAAAGGTCTTATTATTAGCACAAATTGAGAAATTATAATAAAGATACTCTAATAGCGAAGTGATTAAAGATGTCAGAACAAAAAATTATAGATCCCAGGGATGCTATTAAGTTTTTCAATTTCAGTTCATGTAGAAATGTTAGCTCCTTTGCCACAAAGAAATAAAAGAGTAGTTTTCCTTTTGATTAGATTCTTGTAACCACACACTTGAAAAATTTATAGGATTGGTTTAGGTGAGGGAGTTTTATAAAATGTTAATATAACATTGGAATAAGCTTGGCATCCAGGTCTCAGATAAGTCTTTTGAATCTATTACTTTATAATTATAGTGATATTGATTGGCTTTCCATCACCTTCCTAGAATTATAATGACATCCAATGATTAACTGATTTGCCAATCTCACAAATAGTTAAAAGAATATTGAGTTTTTGGCAGTGAACTAGGGAAGTTTGTGTGCTTTTTGTTAAAATGAAAGACTGTACTTCTCAACTGAATACATTTTTAGTACATACACGAGTTTACCAGCAAAGGTAACTAGAGAGTGAGCTTGGGGTGCACAGAGTGAAAGGAGCTCGGGAGGTTGAGATTGAAGTGAGCTACGATGCCACTGCACTCCAGCCTGGGTGACAGAGGGAGACCCTGTCTCCAATAAATACATCAATAAATAAATAAATAAATAAAAATAATTAATAATTAGGAAGAGAAAAGCAGTGATCATGAGGAAAGGGAACTACTGAGTATGATGCTCACTTTATGTGCATACAGGGGGAACTCCACAAATAATTGTGGAAGGAGAGAATGAGTGAAATGAGTGCATAAATAATAAGTACAAAGAAAGTGGCGTAAATGTTTAATTCAAAATGAAGTTTAGACCGGGCATGGTGGCTCTTGCCAGGAATCTCAGCACTTTGGGAGGCCGAGGAGGGTGAATTGTTTGAGCCCACGAGTTCGAAACCAGCCTGAGCAGCATAGTGAGACTCTGTCTTGGCAAAACAAACAAACAAACAAACAAAACCAAACCCCAAAACGAAATAATTAGCTGGGCAAGATAGTACGTGCCTGTGGTCCCAGCTACTCGGGAGGCTGAGGTGGGAGATTGCTTGAGCTCAGGAGGTTGAGATTGCAGTGAGCTACGATGCCACTGCCCTCCAGCCTGGGTGACAGAGGGAGACCCTGTCTTCCAAAATAAATAAATAAATAAATAAAAATAAAGTTTCCATTTTGCGTCATGACAGGGTTATAGCATATTTTCCCTATGATGCTGCCTTGGTGATGCGCAAGTTGTATACTTTTCAGAAGTTGTAATACCCTTAAAGAAAGAAAACATCTACAAAATTAGTTTTGGGAAGAAATGAAAATCTATGCAAAACAAAGTTTTAGATATTTTAAAATATTTTACAAGTCTAAATTCCTTGTTCCTTTAGGAACATAAAATACATTAGGTATAAAATGGTTTACTCATAAAATTATTAAATGCTTAAAATTATAACTTATTCAAATAATATGAATGTACTAATTGAGACTTTTAAAAATCTTTAAAACTAATTACCAGTGGGGCTACGACCTACTGGACTTTAAGACATCAAATATCATTCAGCTTCTGCCAACTGAGAAAAAAAAAAACAAAAAGAGGAGAAGTCATAAACATCACAGTGAAAACACATAGCAGAGTTATGTTTTTTCTAGATCTTCCATAAGGCATTTATTTTCAGAAAAAGTATAGGAAGAAGCATTTTTTTAATAAAAAAGTTTAATTTTTTTATTAAAAAAATGTTTAATTTTTTTTAAGCATTTTGAGATGAAGTCTTGCTCTGTCCCCCAGGCTGGAGTGCAAAGGCACGATCTCGGCTCATTACAACCTCCACTTCCCGGGTTCAAGTGATTCTCCTGCCTCAGCCTCCTGAGTAGCTGGGATTACAGGCGCCTGCCACCATGCCCAGCTAATTTTGTATTTTAGTAGAGACGGGGGTTTCACCATGTTAACCAGGCTGGTCTTGAACTCCTGACCTCAGGCGATCCGCCCGCTTCAGCCTCCCAAAGTGCTGGGATTACAGGCATGAGCCACCGCGCCCGGCCTTTATTTTTAAAAAAAAGTCTAAGAGAGTGGATGGGGAAGAAGAAGAAAATTAACCAAATTCATTAGTTGTAACTTTTTTTCAAGCATTCACATTTCTGTTTAACGTGTGAATGTCCCCAAATTTGCCAGGTTTCCTGCTTCCTAGGCTTCCAGTCTCCAAGGGTTCTTCATCTGCACTAATTTCCTGACTCAGAATTTGCCAAGGGCCTCAAGTACACTCCAGAGGACTCGCGTAAACTGGCTAGGCCAGTTTGTGTTCTGGGAAGCTTGTCTTTTCTGGTGATGTTCCCAAGAAATAGGAAAGAGAAAAGATGATGTGTGGACTTAGAGATGATGTGTGATACTAAGTTTTGCTTTATATTTTAACTGTCCGGCTCTTTCCTTCAATGAATGGCAAGCCATTCTCAATTCCTGCCCTTCTGTGCTGAAGAATTTAGCATCTCTTTCCCTGGAGATCCAAGGAACTTTGCTCTTTGCCCAAAATACCTCTCTCTCCCAAAGCAATTTCCCCTCCTTTGAGAAAGGCTGTCGTGTCAGGCTGCACTGCCCTTGAACCAGACAACTTTCTCTGCTTGTCTTTATCTGTCTAAATAAAGCTAACCTACATTTGCTGTCTAATTCATTCGGATGCTTGCTGATGCTATTTAAAGCATCCCTCAAGGCCCAGTGGAAAACAAGATGCATTATCTCCAGTAGGGAACCTTTAGGTTTGCTCATCATTTAAGGAATTCAAGAATCTAAAGAATCCATTCAGTCTTCCCTGGTTCAGACGTGAAGGACATGGGGCTCTTCATATTTTCTTTTTTACTCCAGGCAGTCTTCTTTGACTTGCACGTGGCTGAGATCAGTTGATGCAAAAGCAGGTAGCTAGAAAGTCAATCTCAATCATTCTCTCTCTCTCTCTCTCTCTCTCTCTCTCTCTCTGTGTGTGTGTGTGTGTGTGTATGTGTGTGTGATAGAGAGAGAGCGTCTTCAGGCTTCATGAAATTCAACTTTTCTGGAGATTAATTGCTCAACAGAATGTATGTTTCACTCTGGGCTCTGATGATTGGTTGGTCCACTGTGAATTGCCTCTCAAGAAACAAATGTAAAAGTTCAAAAGCAGCTGTCACCTTCGTGAACAGACTTCTGGTGAGTTTTTGGCTTGTTTCCATCACACTCTCTTCAGCCTCCATATGACGATTTGTTACAGAATCCTGGTACTTCTACATTCCGGAAAGGAAAAGGAAATTCTCCAGGGATAGGAGCAAAATCTTGGGGATGTAAATAGGACTCCACTGTGAACTTATATTTGACTGGGGAAATCTGTTGTATCTTTTTTGAGTTCTGGTATTTCTGTTGGCCTGTTGGCTTGCTTAGAGGGAGGGAGAGCTGGTACAATGGGATTGTTTTAACCATCGGTGCCCCGCTGCTACCTTAGGCACATACTTATTATCAGCATCCATTTGTTCAGCTACAATTCTATGACGTCCATTGCAGTGAGTGAGTCAGAAGCCACAAGCTAACAGGTCTATTCCTTCCCACTGTCACCTAGGAAACCAATGCATCATCCACAGGAAATGCAGGCCCTGATGGGGAGTGTGCCCAGATCGAGTTATAAAGCTGGCAATGAGTTTTTCAAAGGAGGTCAATTAATAATTTGTAGAATCTCAGTCTAGGGTGAGAGATGGATCCAGCCTCTTGGGTATGGATTGAGGGCTGTCAGGCAGAAATATCAGGAGACATTAATCAGCTAAAATATAAGTAGTAAGTAAAATTTAAGCAGTAAGATGTCTGCTTGATAAGAATTTGACCAAAGGCAAGACATATGGAGATATGATTTGATTTCTCTAGCAAATAGCATTTATTTGCCCATTAGCTGAGAGTATTTTTTTTTGGTATGGTTGTACAGTGTGTGAAATGAGATAAGGAAATTGACAACACATAAAACAAAGCTTTCTGCTGAATGAAATGTATGTCCCCTTTCTCATGGTCACTATCCCCGTTAAAAAAGTGATGGAGGCCAGGCACGGTGGCTCACGCCTGTAATCTCAGCAGTTTGGAAGGCCAAGGTGGGCAGATCACTTGAGGTCAGGTGTTTGAGACCAGCCTGTCCAACATGGTGAAACCCCGTCTCTACTAAAAATACAAAAATTAGACGGACATGGAGGAGCACACCTGAAGTCCTAGCTAACAGGGAGGCTGAGGTGGGAGGATCACTTGAACTCAGGAAGTGGAAGTTGCAGTAAGCCAAGATTGCACCACTGCACTCCAGCTTGGGTGACAGAGTGAGATTCCATCTCAAAAAAAAAAGAAAAAAATAAAAGTGATGGAGAGGACCAGGTGTGATGGTGCAGTGGCTCATACTTGTAATTCCAGCACTTTGGGAGGCATAGGTGGGAGGATCACTTGAGGCCAGGAGTTTAAGACCAGCTTGGGCAACATAGCAAGTCCCTGTTTCTACATAAAATATTTAAAAATTAGCTGGCCATGGTGATGCACACCTGTAGTTCTAGCTACTCAGGAGGCCTAGGTGGGGGGATAACTTGAGCCCAGCAGTTCAAGGCTGCAGTGAGCTATGATCGCAGACCATTGCACTCTAGCCTGGGCGACAGAGCGAGACTCTGTCTCTAAAGAAAAGAAAGAAAAAGAAGAAAAGAAAAGAAAAAAAAAGGAGAAAACCACAGTCTGTTTCCCCCCAAGCTCTCACTGATTTTTTGTTCGTTTGCTTATTTTTTGCCTATGCCTGATTTTCTCTTTTCTTAATGACTACAGATTTTTCAGACTAAAATCTGAAAAATCACCTGGTCCAACTACCTCATTTTACACATAGGAAATGATTCCCAGAAATGTGGAATGACTTGTCTAAGGTCGCATAGTAGATATTAGTATGAATGTTAGAGCCAGAGGAAAGGAGATAGAAGAGATAGGAAGTTTGATCACAAGCTCTAAATTAGTCAACAGGTGACATGGCCACCTCAGAGACAATGAAAATATTAGGCTGTATAAATCGAAGTATGCAGTCCTGACCAAGTGGGGCAATTGGTTCATCAAGGGCTGGTCAGTGTGTGGCACGTTTATGACATGATGTTCTGTCCTGAGTACCCATTGAGTAGGAAGCAGTGATAGACCTGGGTGTGCCCAGAAGCAGGTAAAGATGGAGATAAGAGTTCTGGTAACGGCCGGGCGCGGTGGCTCAAGCCTGTAATCCCAGCACTTTGGGAGGCCGAGACGGGCGGATCACGAGGTCAGGAGATCGAGACCATCCTGGCTAACACGGTGAAACCCCGTCTCTACTAAAAAATACAAAAAACTAGCCGGGCGAGGTGGCGGGCGCCTGTAGTCCCAACTACTCGGGAGGCTGAGGCAGGAGAATGGCGTAAACCCGGGAGGCGGAGCTTGCAGTGAGCTGAGATCTGGCCACTGCACTCCAGCCTGGGCGACAGAGCGAGACTCCATCTCAAAAAAAAAAAAAAAAAAAGAGTTCTGGTAACTACAAGCAAGGAAAAAATAATTGACAAATGTTGACTATTTAGCCTGGAGACCAGGGGATTTGTCATGGAAGGGATGGGAGGGAGTATCATCAAAAATAACTAAAGGGTGGCTGGGTATGGTGGCTCCTACTTGTAATTTCAGCACTTTGGGAGGCTGAGGTGGGTGGATCACCTGAGGTCAGGAGTTCGACACCAGCCTGGTCAACATGGCAAAACCCTGTCTCTACTAAAAGTACACAAATTATCTGGGCCTGGTGGTGGGGTGCCTATAATTCCAGCTATTTGGGAAGCTGAGGCATGAGAATCACTTGAACCTAGGAGGTGGAGGTTGCAGTGAGCTGAGATCGTGCCACTGCACTCCAGCCTGGGTGACAGAGTAAAACTCTGTCGCAAAAAAACTAAAGGTCTATCTTGAAGAAGGCTCAGACTTATCTTGTGTGCCTGCAAAGGGCAGTCCTAAATTGGTACTAGTAAAGGATGATGGATATTAGCGCCATATAAGTAATGTTCTAATAATTCAAGCTGATTGAAGTATATTAAACTGACTGATATGGTAGTGAATTAATTCTTTGCCTCGGGAGGTGTTCATGTCTTCATTCACCCCAAAACATTTATTGAGCTGTTGCATTATGCCAGTCTTGCTAGACACTAAAGACACAATGGTGACTAACACAGCCACTTCCTGCAAAGAGATCGTAAGTCAATTGGAGGTCATGAGATCACTTATTTGCAGAGACAGGATGACCAGTAATGTAGAATGCCAAGGAAGAGAAGTAGGCATTGGAGAGAAAGAAGTCTGGACTACAGGGACTCTGCGGTTGCTGCCTGTGTTAATTAAGGGAACACTAGCTACTGTAATAATCAAACCTAAAAAATGTCTCATGGCTCAAGCCTGAAAGGAAATTTATTTCACACTCATCTGATTTTCACCATGGATGTGGTAATAGTGGCTGATAGTGGTGGTTCTCTTCCAAGTGGTAATTCAAGGAACTAGGCCACTTCTATCTTGTGATTCTCCCACCTTCACATCTTCAACATGTGGCACTGACAGGCATTGACATCCTGCTAACAGATGGGGAGAGAACATGGAGGACTGTGTGGGGAGGATTTTATGGGCTGGACCTTAAAACAAAGAAGTAGTGCACATAAACTCCGCTCGCATTCTATCCACTAGAATTTAGTCACATGGCCACATCTGGCTGCAAGGGAGGCTTAAAATTTGGTTGAGCTGTTTTCCTAGCAAAAAGAAGAACCAGGTTTTGTCACACGACTAGCAAATCTTCTACCACACTCTCCAACTCTGAGATTCTATGATTATGGTGGCAGAACCAAGATAGGAATTTTTAAGGGGTGCTGGGGAGAGTGGCAGGGTGCTCCATTTATTTATTTTAAAATTTCTTTTTATTTCATTTATTTATATTCATAATTGACTAATAAAAATAATATATATTTATGGTGTACAGTATGATGTTTTAATATATGCATACATTGTGGAATGGCTAAATCAAGCTAATTTATGTATTATGTGTTACCTCATATGCTGATCTTTTTCTTTTTTTATATTTTTCAGGCAGGGTCTCACTCTGTCACCCAGGCTGGAGTGTACTGATGTGAACATAGCTCATATCTCACTGCAGACTCAAAATCCTGGGCTCAAGTGACCCTTCCACCTCAGCCTCCCAGGTAGCTAGAGCTATAGGTACATGGCACACCTAGCTGATTTTTAAATTTTTGGTAGAGACAGGGTCTTGCTCTGTTGCCCAGACTGATCTCAAACTCCTGACCTTAAGCTATCTTCCCACCTCAGTCTCCTAAATTGCTAGGATTACAGGTATGAGCTACCACACCCAGCCCTCATTTTTTTGTGGTGAGAAAGGAATTTTGAAGTCGTCTTGTTTGATGCCAGAGTCATCTCATCCCATGTTTACATTAAATTTCTTCCTGGGTTGGACATGGTGGTTCATCCTTGTAATTCCAGCACTTTGGGAGGCTGAGATGGGAGGATCACTTAAAGCCAGGAGTTTGAGACCAGCCTGGTTAACCTAGTGAGACCCTATCTCTTAAAAGTAAAAGAAAGCCTTTCCGTTGAAGGTGTCCTATTAATAATATATTGTTAACTTTTAAAAAGCAAGGTAAGGCCAGGCTTGGTGGCTCACACCTATAATCCCAGCACTTTGAGAGGCTGAGGCAGGATGATCACTCAAGACCAGGAGTTCAAGACCAGCCTGGGCAACAGAGTGAGACCCATCTCTACAAAAATTTTAAAAATTAGCAGGACATGATGGTGCGTGCTTATAGTCCCAGCTACTTGGGAGGTGGGGGAGGGAAGATCACTTGAGCCTAGGAAGTCAAGACTGCAGTGAGCCATGATCATGCCACTGTACTCCAGCCTGGGTGACAGAGCAAGATCCTGTCACAAACAAACAAACAAACAAAACTAATGGTGACTACTATAAGTAAAGCTCCCCCCGCCGCAGGGACCTGCCACTTCAGCATACTACAAAGTTAAAAGCCTACCTAAAAATTAGGGAGAGGGTGACTCTTCCTAATGTATGAGAAGCAGATTGTGAAGCTGCTCTAGGTCTGCTAGTAATCATGTCTAACAAATCAATAATTAAAAGGCAAATACTCAAATATAAATATTGGCAAAAGATATAAATGAAAAATCATAGAAAGAGATCTCAATAACTATCATGTAAACATTTAAAATTTTTTTCTCCTTAAAATGAAGAGAGATAAATGAAAATAGTATCTAATATAGACAAAAGTACATGGAAATAGGAACAGTGGTATTTTTCTGATGGAGATATTAGTTGGCAAAACCTTTCCAGAGGTAAATTTGGAAACCATATTAAAACATTAAACTCATTCATACGCTATAACCTGTAACTTCACTCTACTAATTTGTCCTAATAAAATATTCAGATAAACATAACCATTTATGGCAAATAATATTAATATCAGAATTTTTATGAGTCCAGCAAAAGGTGGATTAAATGACACAGTAGGCAAATGGGATACCAAGCTGTCATTCAAGAACTAGCTAAAAGCTAAAGGAAAATCTAAATATCTAATGTTAAGAAAAAAGAGTGATTCAAAAATAGACACAGAAATGTGTATACACCTTACAAACTGGTGAGTCCTGAAAGACTCTTGTTAAGACAAACTGGCTAAGAGTGATTTAAGCTTAGAAAAACACCTTGGTCCTTCCAAGTTTTAAAACTAGGCAGAGCTCTCTTCTTGCTGATATTCATTCCATGGACCACTTTATTCATAGTAGATCCTTTCATACATACTGAAAATCAGTCAGGGCAGCCCTTGGTGAGCAAGTGTCCTAAAGTACTCTCTAGCAGGCTAGGCTGTGATCCCAGCACTTTGGGAGGCAAAGGAGGGTGGATCACTTGAGGCCAAGAGTTTGAGACCAGCCTGGCCAACATGGTGAAACCCTGTCTCTACTAAAAATACAAAAGCTAGCCAGGCGTGGTGGCACACACCTACAGTACCAGCTACTTGGGAGGCTGAGGCATGAGAATTGCTTGAACCTGGGAGGCAGAGATTGCAGTGAGCCAAGATCACACCACTGCACTCCAGCCTGGATGACAGAACGAGACTCTGTCTCAAGTTAAAAAAAAAAAAAAAAAAAAAAAAAGAACACCTTAGCAGCCCAGGGGCGATGGCTCATGCCTGTAATTCCAGCACCTTGGGAGGCCAAGGTGGGAGAATTATTTGAGCCCAGGAGTTCAAGACCATCCTAGGCAACATACTGAGAACTCATTGCTACAAAACATTTTTAAAAAGTAGCCAGGTGTCGTGGCCTGCACATGTGGTCCCAGCTGCTAAGGAAGCTGATGGCACCACTGCACTCCAGCCTGGGTGAGATCTTGTCTAAACAAAACAAACCAAAACAAAACAAAACCAAAACAAAACAAAAAAACTCCTTAGCACTGTCAGCACGCCTAGCTTTTAAGTACTTGAACACAATTTTAGCTTCCATCTGAATTAATATTTGGATCACAGGCAGTCAAAGTTGATGCTAGTTCTCTAATCAGATGCTCAACATTGTTTCCATTTCTTTGATTACTTTCCCTTATTTTCTGCTAATTGCTGTTCATTGCATAGACCCCACCAGCTTTTTTCACATTTTGAACCTTTTTGTCTTTCTGAATCACCCTGTTGACTAAGGATTCATCTCTTACCCGCTTGCAACACATGATTTTTCTTACCACATTCAATCTGTTAATCTGTTTTATTTTCATCATAATCCTGAACATAGGATTATGCTCAATAGCACATTGAGCATTCTGAATTGTTTTTGCAATTATCAGACACTGAGGTTAATAATGTTGCAAAACACCTAAGATTAGATACAACAAATCTGCTGGCAATGGAAAACTAGCTGGCCAAGTCTAAGACCACCACGGCCACCTGCTGTTGTCATCTGTTGAGGACAGGCAAAGTTGAAACACTTTTACTTTTGGAAGACAGTATTTTCCATCTCCGTGAAAGTTCACAGCTGGCTAGGTATGGTGGATCACACCTGTAATCCCAGCACTTTGGGAGGCTAACGCAGGAGGATCACTTGAGGCCAGGATTTTGAGACCAATTTGGGCACATAGCAAGACTCCATCTCTACAAAAAAAATTTAAAAATTAGCTGGATATGGTGGTGCATACCTGTAGTCCCAGCTACTCAGGAGGCTGAGGTATGAGGATCCCTTGAGCCCAGGAGTTTGAGACTAAAGTGAACTGTGATTGCGCCACTGCCCTCCAGGCTGGGTGACAGAGCGAGACCCTGTCTCTTAAAAGAAAAGGAAAGTTCCTTTTGCTGTAGACCCGAGTGGTTGCTGCTGAAATGGGCAAGTTCATGAAACCTGGGAAGGTGGTGCTTGTCCTGGCTGGATGCTATTCTGGATGCAAAGCCATCATTGTGAAGAACATTGATGATGGTACCTCAGATCGCCCCTATAGCCATGCTTTGGTGGCTGGAATCGACTGCTATCCCCGCAAACTGACAGCTGCCATGGGCAAGAAGAAGATCGCCAAGAGGTCAAAGATAAAGTCTTTCGTGAAAGTTTATAACCACAGTCACCTAATGCCCACAAGGTACTCTGTGGATATCCGCTTGGACAAAACTGTCATCAATAAAGATGTCTTCAGAGACCCTGCTCTTAAACACAAGACCCAACAAGAGGCCAAGGTCAAGTTTGAAGAGAGATACAAGACAGGCAAGAACAAGTGGTTCTTCCAGAAGCTGCGGTTTTAGATGCTTCGTTTTGGTCATTAAAAATTTAAAAGAAAAAAAAAAAGGAAAGTTCACAGATGGCCAAACTTTTGCACAGCCATGGTACCATCCTAGTGAAGTACATTTGAGACAATAGTCATCAAATTACATATAAATACATAATCAACCAAAATTATTTTTAGGTAGTTCAGTTGGTTTACGTTGTCTGAATTGGCAGAAGCCAGGGGTTTGATTTCTGTGTCGGTTATTTAGCACAGGAAGAAAAATTGTGCCACTCAAATAGTCTATACCTATGTCTAACCGTCTCACAAACACCTGCTTTTTAGGGGACCTAGATACAGTATGTCCGGGGACAGTCGTGTCATTTCCACAGTCCATATAGAACAATGCCGTTACTGACCTTTGTAAAAGTGTGTGAGCCTGGACTCTGCAAACTCAAAACCTCGAGTAGCCATTAACGGGAAGAAGATACCTTAGTCATATATTTAGAAGATACCTTAGTCATATATTTAATTTGTTTTAAAAGTATGTCAGGCCCTGTGATGTAGCTCACGCCTGTAATCCCAGCACTTTGGGAGGCCAAGGTCGACGGATCACCTGAAGTCAGGAGTTCAAGACCAGCCTGGCCAACATGGCGAAACCCTGTCTCTACTAAAAATACAAAAAATTAGCTAGGCGTGGTGGCACACTCCTGTAGTCCCAGCTACTCAGGAGGCTGAGGCAGGAGAATCGCTTGAACCTGGGAGGCAGAGGTTGAAGTGAGCTGAGATTATGCCACTGCACTCCAGCCTGGGCAACAGAGCAAAACTCTGTCTCAAAAAAAAAAACAAACAAAAAATATGGTTGGATCACAAGAGTCTCCAAATGTAAAATACTAAAGAAAGTCAAAAGAGGCTCATTCTTCTAATCGAGATTTAAAAAATCGAGTGGTACCCAAGTTCCCTCTACTCCCCAGGCACCTGATGACCATTAATGCCTATTGAGTTAGTTTTTGGGGATTTGCCAAAGAACAGGTGGGTGTCACTAGAGAATGCTGCACATTTCTCAAAGCAGAGAAGGCTACAGATTTACAACTCAGCTTCTGGCTTCAAATGCAATTTTCTTCCTCTGTTTTCATGACCCGCTCCTCCCTCCAACGCCAGAGCTGCAGGCAGTTCTCTAAATAACACTATGTCCCTGGCCTCCTAGCTCCCATTTGAGCATTTCAGCAGGGCTCCTCTGAAGTCTGCCCCCCACCACCTCCCCTCTCACAGGCTTCTTGTTCGTCTGAGTCAGCCCGTGACTCACCTCACTCATTAGCGGAACTCAGAATGCCTCTCCATCCTCTGGATTCCTTTTGTCTCCCTGCTTATAACTGGTTTCCTGGCAGCCTAAGGTCTATGGACAGCTTTGGGGCTAGAAGGTGGGTCGCTACTAAGATGGTCTGCTCAGTAAAGAGGTTGGCAGACAGCAAGTAGAGTTACAATGATGATAATGATGATGATGATGATAATGTTGATGATGATGATGATGATGATGCATGCATGCAGTTGCCTCAAAAGGACTTTGACGGCCAGATTTGGCATGTCTGCCCATGTTGGCTCATAGGATAGCAGCACAGGGGTCCTTGATTCTTGGCCCCTTCTTTTCTCTTTCTAGTCTTTTCTTTCCTCTTCACCCACCCCTCCTCTGCACACATGCCTGAATGTACAAGGTGAATGCTTCTGGGCCCTGCTCTCTGTGGAAAGGCAGGGAAAAGGGCGACATCCCTACATGGGGGCACCCTTTCCTCCAGCCTTTATAGCTCTGTTCTCATTTCTACTCATTTGATTTTACATCCCAATGCTTTCTGTTTTTTGAGAGGTAGACTTTACGCCTTGTTGGTGCCTCCTGGGCATATAAAAAAGCCCAGTGACATGATGCTAATAAGAAACTCTAAATTCACGGTCAAAAATATCAGAAGCAAAGCACTGTTATTAATTCATTAATCTTACTTAAAGGCCTTTGTAAAATGGTGATATAGTCAAGTGCTGCATGACGACGTTTCAGTCAGCGACAGACTGCATGCACAGTGGTGATCCCATAAGATTATTACACTGTCTTTTTTTTTTTTTTTGAGACAGAGTCTCGCTCTGTTGCCCATGCTGAGAGCAGTGGCATGATCTCAGCTCACTGCAACCTCTGTCTCCTAGGTTCAAGCAATTCTCCTACCTCAGCCTCCCGAGTAGCTAGGATTACAGGCGCCCACCACCACACCCAGCTAATTTTTGCATTTTTAATAGAGATGGGGTTTCACCACATTAGCCAGGCTGGTCTTGAACTCCTGCCCTCAGGAGTTCGCCCTCAGGCAATCCCCCCCGCCTCGGCCTCCAAAGTGCTGGGATTACAGGTGTGAGCCACTGTGTCCGGCCCTATACTGTCGTTTTACTGTACCTTTTCTATGTTTAGATATGCTTTGATACACAAATACTACTGTGTTACAGTTGCCTACAGTATTCAGTACAGGAACATGCCATACAGGTTTGTAGCCTAGGAGAAATAGGCTATGCCATGTAGTCTAGGTGTGCAGTGGGCTTATCCCATCTAGGTTTGTGTAAGTGCACTCTGTGATGTTCGCATAACGATGAAGTCTCCTAACAATGCATTTCTCAGAATGCATCCCTGTCATTAAACAATGCATGACTGTAGTTTACTTAGCTGAATGACAGTTTTCATTAAGTCTCATGATTTCTTTTGAAAGGGACGCCAGAGACCATCCTGTCCACCCTTTTGTTCAATGGGCAGATGCATGATTGCTGTGCACCTGTGATGGCCAAAGCCCAAGCCAGGTGCCCTAGGACCGCACTTCTGAAGCCCCTGAGATGCAAATCTGGTTCTGGAGGCCTGGGAAAGGGGCCCAAGATACTGCATTTCTATAATCTCCTTGGGGATGTCCATGCCACCAGCCCACAGACCACACTTTGAGTAGCAACCCCGCAGGCACTCTGCACAAAGCTAGATGAGGCTTGACTTGTCATCGGAGAACATCCGGGGCCATAGGTGCCATGAGGCTGCCCTCTACACCCTGCCTGGTCAGCTGCTGATGTTTGCTTGCAAGGCCCCGGGGAATGCCGACCAATTCTTCCAAGTGCGCTTGACTTTCTTGTGTCTTCACACCCAGCCAAGGGTGTTAAAATGAGAAGGTGTGGGTTTGGGATTAAGACAAGAAAAAGGACCCATAAAACTTCACCCTGGACTATGAAGTCTAGTCTGGGCCATCTTACAAGAGAGCTCTACACCCACATTTTAGGCAGATTCTGTTTAACAATAAAGTATTTCTTTGATTGCTACAGAGATCTCCTTTTATGATTTGTTTGTTCATGTCCTTTGCTGATTTTTCTATTGGAGTCTTGGCCTTTTAATTATTGAGCTATAACAGCTCTTTATTACAATATTAAGCAAAATCCCCCTTCCTCCAATAAAGTGATTTTAGTCTTTCTTTTTTTTTTTTTTTTTTTTTTTTTTTTGACTAATTTTTTTGTAGAAATGGGGTTTTGCCATGTTGCCCAGGCTGGACTCCTGGCCTCGAGTGATCTACCTGCCTCAGCCTGCCAAAGTGCTGGGATTACGGGTGTGAGCCACTGTGCTTGGCTGTTTTTAGACTTTTATCTATTAAATTTTGATTTTGGAATCTTAGATTCTAGGGCTGTCTTGCTAATCTGAGCAAGTTGCTTTGCTTCTTGTGATGTGGTTTCTTTCTGTACCTGCAGATGGAGAGGGTAAAGATGACTTATCTCAGGACACTGTTGAGAGTGGAAAGAAAGTGTGTGTGTGGTAGTGCTGTACAGATGTAGGGCATAGTTAGCTTGTTTTCAGAGTCTGTATTAATCTGATCACTTTTTTAAACCTAGTGTGGGACACGGCAAACTGGTGTTGACAACTACAAGTTTTGTTTTGTTCTGTTTTTAGTTTGTTTTGATTAAACAAACACTATTGAGCACTTCCAAGTACTCCGAGTTGTAACTTCTCATTGTGTTAAGATACATGAAGCAGAGTTGGAAGCTGCCTACTGAGAGCTTTTCTTTTTCTTTCTTTCTTTTTCTTTCTTTTTCTTGAGATGGAGTCTCGCTCTGTCACCCTGGCTGGAGTACAATGGCGCCATCTCAGCTCACTACAACCTCCGCTTTTCAGGTTGAAGCGATTCTTCTGCCTCAGGCTCTTGAGTAGCTGGGATTACAGGCGTGTGCACCATCACGCCTGGCTAATTTTTGTATTTTTAGTAGAGATGGGGTTTCACCATGTTGGTCAGGTTGGTCTCGAACTCCTGACCTCGTGATCTGCCCACCTCGGCCTTCCAAAGTGCTGGGATTACAGGCCTGAGCCACTGTGCCCAGCTTACTGAGAGCTTTATATGTGTGAAGGTGCTTGTGATTCTGTTTCCCTTTGCCTCCTAAAATACAATTATACCTTCTAAGTTGTCGACAGATGCCATCTTCCACCACTCCTAAATGTCCAATCAAAACTGCCCCAGTACAAGGCAAATGACCGGGTTGTTCCTTGGTTTCCACATTTGCTGTCTCATCTCTGTTAGAACCTTACAGCTGTTAAAATTATTTATTTCTATAGTAGAAGTTATTAGACTAGTAGTATTCCCATTTGAACTGACAGGTTTTTGTCTTAGCTTTAAGAAATGGATTTGTACATTTCCCCCATTTATGATGTTTAATGCCTTTAACTTCTCTCCGCTACTGCCTTTTTTGTTTTGTTTTGTTTTGTTTTGTTTTGTTTTGTGTGTGTGTGTGTGTGTGTGTTTGAGACAGGGTCTCACTCTGTCACCCAGGCTGGAGTGCAGTGGCACCATCATGGCTCACTGCAGCCTTGAACTCTCGGGTTCAAGCAGTCCTCCCATCTCAGCTTCCCAAGAAGCTGAAACTACTGGCATGTGCCACCACACTCAGCTAATTACTTTTATTTATTTATTTATTTTTGTTTTATTTTGTGGAGATGAAGCTTCCCTATTTTGTCCAGGCTAGTCTCAGACTCCTGGGCTCAAGTGATCTGCCTGCCTCGGCCTCCCAAAGTGCTGGGATTACAGATATGAGGGGAAAAAAAAAAAAAAGAATATAATCAGCTACTAATAGTAAAATAGAAATGTTGAGGACATTTTTGTCTTCAGCAAATGTGTTGTTGCATTTGCAAATAAGTGTTTTGCCTCTAATTGGTATTTGTTTTTAATAGAGTCAAAGGAAAGAGTCTCTATTGGCAAAAATGTAACTCTCAGCCAGGTAGAGATAGTTACCCCCCATCTCTGCTGGCACCCGGGGTTGTTCTTTCCACAAACGAATCTGCCTCATGGGTTCTTATACTGAGCATAGATGCAACAACAAAAAAGTCAATATTATTGACTCTCATCCATTTGCCACGCACTGTGCTAAGTGCTTTCACATGCATTTTCTCATTTAATGTATCTTTTGCTTACTTACTGCAAAGGGGGTGGAAGTGAGATTGTGCCTTTGCGTTGCTCCGTCCTCTACCTAGAGTCCTCTTTCCTCCCTGTCTGTGTAAACCTTATACTGGTAGCAAGGGAACTCAATCTGAAGCAAAATCCATTTTTTTCTCTCTATTTTTTTTCCAAAATCCATTTTTTTTCCTCATCTCGTCCAGGTTCACAGTGAAAAGTTGGTTGGTTTCTCATTTCTGGAGAAGAGTTGTGTTGGTGATTTCGGAAAAAGTGTATGGAAGAGGGATGAAGGCTGAAGGCTATTTAATACCACACTATGTACCCACGTGGATGGGTACCTGCCTCTGCTGAGAGGTCTCTCTTGTCCTGGCTTCCTTCCCAGATAATTTATTGCATTCTCTGGGAACAAGAATCCATATACATTCAAGTCTTCCTTTGATTGACTTAACTTATCTACGAACACTGGTCACTTACCACTTTCCTCACCTTCTCCCACCCCAATAAACCCTCTCCTGGAGAAACATAACTGGTCTTATCCATTTCTGAGATTACCTGCCATTTTCTCCTCTTACAATGATTCCAAATCTTGGACTCCACTAAGGAAAACATAGCCCGAGTGAAGTTACGCAACCAGTGAGAAAGGAATCTTCCCTGGGCAGTGAGATGAGGGCTGACTCACTATCTCAGCTCTTAGGAATGGCTCTCCAGCTGCTGATAGAGGCCACATGGGTTCAGACATGAGGTCATTAAGGATCTCCCCGGTGACTAACAAAATTGAGGCAGCCAGGGATAGCCAGAGCTGAGCTGGGGCAACTGACCCATTTGTAGAAGTGCCCCCCAGGATGGAGGCCAGCAGTCTAAGTTGCAATGCCTTGGCAGTGTCGCACTCACAGCTGGTGCAATCTGGAGGATGATTGGCACCCAACAAAAGAAGTCTCTGGTAAAGGATGTACTTATAATCACTGTGTGGGGACAGGTTTATTCCAGAGGCTCATTCTTCATTCTTTCACTTATACAACAGACATTTGACCTTGCTAGGCATTGAATTGGAGGCTGGTATATTCCTTGTTCTCAAGGAATTGACAGTTTAGCAGAGAAGCAGAAAGGGGACATGCACAGGAAGCATTAGGAGAATTCAGACGAGCACTTACTTCAAATTGGAGAGTCAGGAGCACTTCCCTGAGAATTCATGGAAGGCTTATACAGAAAGGGAGGAGAAAAGTCCCTCCAGGTAGAGTGGCAGCAGTGCCCAGCCACAGAGACTAGAGAGAACACGTAGCTCCTTGGGGATGCAAAAGGGGCTGTTGTGGCTGAGGTCAGAATATGCAGGGGAAGGGGCAGGAGATGCTGCTGGAGAGGGGGAGCATGGCTCAGATTATAAGTGTCCTCTTACCTGTCATGCTGGTAGGTCAGAATTCTATCTGCAGGGGTCAGGAACCACTAACTGACTTTCTGTCAGGGAAGGACAGGGGCAGGTATGCCTTTTGAGGACGTTTTCTCAGTGGTTTAATGCGAAGATTGGATGCAAAGAAAGCAAGCGTGAACTACGAGGACCACTTTGTAGAATCATGCAGTAATTGAAGAAGGAAATAATGTGGGCCCAGCCTGTAGCAGAGACCACAGGGAAGCAGAAAAAGAAGACTGTGAGAGATATAAAGGAGTTGCCCCCAACTGAGTGTGGCGGTCAGCCACAGGTGGGGCCTGAAGAGCTCAGAGGGGCTTCAGCTTTGGTGGGTGGGGGAGATGATGGGAGGAGAAGGCTTGCTGGAAGGAGATGGTGAGTGCAGGCTGAAGTAGGAACCCAGGGAAGAGCCCCTTCCATCAGCCTGAATATTAGTGGAGGCAGGTCAAGGCAACTCAGTGGAGCTGAGGACTCCCCAGGTGTCCCCCAAGGGAGGCTTGGTGACAATCCCAGATCCCACTAGCTGGAGAGGAAGAGGCTCCTAACACATGGGCTGGCTTGTTAAGACTGAATCTTGCAGGACCGAGGCTGCAGATGAGAGGTCTCTAGTACCTGCAGCCAAGCAGGACCTGACAAGCTGTTTCCATGGAGATGTGGTGTACGCAGAGGGAGTGAGTAGGAGAGCTGATCCATTCCAGAGCCTTGGGTCACAAGGCTGTGGCGGGCTAACAGATAAACAGGAAAAAGACATAGTCCATCAGAAAAGGATATTCAAAACGATTTGCAGTTAACTGGGGGTTGTATCGTCATAATTCTAGATTAAGTCTAACAATTGAGAAGGATTGGGGTAAGCCACTTAATGATCCTGCTAGTTATTTTAGGTACCACTTAATGAGGGCACAGGGAAGTAGATGCCGACTCAGGCTAACTCCAAATGTACATACACCATCGTAAGTCCTTCTGTATCCCTGGACTCCAAGTTGTTGCATATCACTCCCAAGTGTGAGTAAAGAAACAGGTTTCTGGAGAAACAGGTATAGATATGCAAAGCTAGTTGTTTTTTTTCTTACATTTGCCATGCTAATAACAGTCATACACTGAAAACCTGCAGAGCTCTTCAGAAAATTCAGATGCTGGTGAAACCTCAGATCAGATGTTGTTATTAAGCAATTTGAAGACTGTTCTGGACAGAGAGCCAGCCTCATTGGGGCGCCAAATGTGTGTGTGTGTGTGTACCGTTTTGACCCTCTTAAAGTGTATAATTCAGTGGCATCAAGTATATTCACAATCTTGTGTAACCACTATCACCATTATCTATTTCCAAAACTTTACCATCTTCCAAAACAAAAACTCTATAATCATTAAGCAATAAATCCCCTTTGAGCACCAAATATATTAAACAACCTTATTGTGCTGCAGCAACACTGTGTGCTGGACAGGGTGATGTTTTGGTTGCTGCACATAAGAAAACTGGGTTGGCTTTGGTCAGTTGGTCTCAATTCACACCTAGGGGTTTTTGGCCAAAGTCCTCGTCTTATACATCAGCTTATTAGACCTAGTCTTTGGGAAGTGACTGACTTTAACCATTGTAATGACTGTTGGGACTTGTTGACCTCTATCTCCAAGGTATTCAAATGGCTGATTGCAGTGCTTATTAAGGTCAGTAAAAATGAAGTCAGGGCCACAGGCCCTCATAAAGATCCTACTGGAGGCAAACTTTGCTCCAAAGTTAGTTGGGCATAATTGTAAAGTGAATTGTCTAGGAAGCAACTTTTTTTTTTTTTTTTTTTTTTTTTGAGACAAAGTCTTGCTCTCTTGCCCAGATTGGAGTACAATGGTGTGAACAAGACTCACTGCAGCCTTGTCCTCCTGGGCTCAAGCCATCTTCCCACCTTAGCCTCCCAAGTAGCTGGGACTACAAGCACGTGCCACCATGCCCAAGAAATTTTTGTATTTTTTGTACAGAAGTTTGTAGAGATGTTTTGCCATGTTGCCCACATTGGTCTTGAACTCCTGGGCTCAAGCAATCCACCCATCTCAGCCTCTCAAAGTGCTGGGACTACAGGCATGAGTCACCACTCCCAGCCCCAACTTCATTTTAGGCAACCAAAAACAACAGTGCCTAAGGAAGATGAGTCATAATTCTGGTTTAAAATGGTAGACCATGACCAGAAGATCAGAACCTGAAATCCCAAATGTCCTATTCCCCTTTCTTTCACAAATTATATGTAGGCCAAGGCTCAGTCTAGAGTTCACAAATTCAAAGCAGCAATAGCCCCCAAACCCAGACAGATACTTCACAGATGCATGGTGTCCACCACGAAGAGCGGCAGGGGGAAAAACAATGGACTTGATTTAATGAAAATGGCTCCACTATAAACACAATGTAAACCACATGCCCTGTTTTGGGGATCACAGTGAAACGACTTTTTTCTTTTCCTTTTTTTTTTTGAGACAGAGTCTTGCTCTGTCACCCAGGCTGGAGTGCAATGGCACAATCTTGGCTCACTGCAACCTCTGCTTCCTGGGTTCAAGTGATTCTTCTGCCTCAGCCTCCTGAGTAGCTAGGACTAGAGGCGCCTGTCACCACGCCTGGCTAATTTTTTGTATTTTTAGTAGAGACAGGGTTCCACCATGTTAGCCAGGATGGTCTCGATCTCCTGATCTTATAATCCATCCACCTGGCCTCCCAAAGTACTGGGATTATAGCCACCGAACCCAGGCAAGATGAATATTTTAGCACAATATACTGTTCCTGGGAACTGGGGCTCAGAAGAGGTTGACTGGTTTAGTTAGCATCACCAAGAAAACCAGAGAAAGAGCTAAGTATCAAGTTTTGTCTCCTGATTCCTGGTCAAGTGCTTTATTTTGATTAGTGTCTGTGGTGCTCTGTTCGTAGCATGCACAAGGGGGATGGTTCTTAGAACCTCTTACAGAGATTTTATTTGGACAGAGGGTAATCTATTAACACCTTTATCTCCAAATTCACCTTTAATTTAGTGTTCATATTACACTGATTTTTCAACAGAACCCAAATCTTGGATAGGAGCTCAGACAAATGTTAGCAGTCAAGAAAAAGTTTAGTGTTATCAAGATCCTATTAGGAGATGATTTCCAGGATGGTAGTATGAGGAGCTCTACAGACCCAGTCCCAATGAAACAACCATAACTGGTGAAAATTATTTTTAAGACAACAATTTGACGTCTCTGGAAATTGTTCTAAGGGCATACAACAAATGAAGAAATATTTATTCAGGAAAATCTACTAAATCCTGGTAAGAACAGTTAGGACTCCGTGGCCTCTGAACGAAAAACTGTTCCCTCCCTCCCTGCTCAACCCCGACTAGGTCAGTGTGATGGAAGCTCCAGTCTAAGGGGCTGTTGGAAGAACAGAGCTCCCTCTCCTCCCAGATACCAGTCAAGGACTACATTATCTCCCTGGGGAGGGGCAGGCCACCAGCATTTCTCATCCTCCCAGCTCCATGCTGCAGATGCTAAGTTCCAGGCAAGTGCAGCCAAGAGGTGGGTGATTCCATTCCTCCAATGAGCCCCTACCTATAGGGCAGAAGCTCTCCCCCAGATACAGTAGGTTGATAAAACTGGGGCTCCAATTGTCCTCACCCCAGCTTTTTTTCAGGGCAGAGGTTTCACAAAGGGAGATACAAGTCCAGAAGACCAGAGACCACTGCCCCCACCCGGTACCCTGCTTATGAAACAGAATTATCACTCCAAGAGAAGTGGGTCGCTGTCCCTGCCACAGTTCCAGAGCAGAGTCTCAGAGATTCTGTCCAAGAGAAGAGGCAGGTGATGAGAACAGAGAGGCCTGAAGCTCTTCCAAAAGGGACTGGCTTTATTTAGAACAAAGCATGAAGAAGTTCAAGCTACAGAGAGTTCTTGTAAACAATGGAGAATTTAATGAAAAGCAAGTAAGAAGAAGCTGGTAGCTCAATGTGTGCAACAAGCTAAACTGTAGGCTGGTTTACCAGGGAGAACCAGGGAAAGAGACAGCTAAGAAGAGCCATCCTGAGGTCAGAACAAACCTCAAGGACTGACCTCAAAACTACACCAGCAAAGATGCTTAAATTTAATTGGAACATAATGTGGAACAATTTATACCCTAGGGCGTTGTTGAAAACAATAGAATGACCAGCAACTAGAGGAACCTAACACCTGGGGCTTATACCAACACAGGCAGAGAACTTAACAGAGAGAGAGAGCAGGGAAAGAGACAGTCAAAGAGAGCTTTGCTAAAGTGATTGCCATCCCAAGGGGGCTGTGCATATGACCAACCCTGTACCTTTTGAGGAGTGACATTGGAGATTTCACACTGCAGGAAAATAGACTTCACTAAAATAAACTAGCCAAGCCACTAAAGAAATAAACAACAACAATAAGTCCTGTGTTGGAAGTATCAGTATTCAGGGTTGCTATATTATATAAAGTGTCCAGTTTTCAACAATGACAAAAATATGAGACATTCACAGAAACAGGAAATGTGATGTGATTCATAAAGGAGGGGGAAAAGTAATCAACAGACTACTTGAGGGCTCATATATCAGACTTAGCAGACAATGAATTTAAAGCAGTTATTATGTGTTCAAAGAATGGAAGGAAACCATGCTTAAAGAAGTAAAGGAAGGGATGATGATAATGCCTCATTCAATAAAGAAATACATATATATTTTTTAAAAGAACCTAATGGAAATTCTGGAATTAAAAGTGCAAAACTAAAAGAAAATTAATTAGAGGGGCCCAATAGTAGATTTGAACTGGCATATGAAAGAATCAGCAAATTTGAAGATAGAGATTATTTAATCCTAAGAAAAGAGAGAAAAGAACGAAGAAATATGAACAGTGCCTCAGAGGAATGTGAAATACCATTAAACACATCAACATCTGCATAATGAGGTTACCAGAAGAAGAGGAGGAGAGAGAGGAGCAGAAAAAAATTTTTGAAGAAACAATGGCTGAATTTTTTTTTTTTTTTTTTAGAAAGAAGTTCTCACTCTGTTGCCCAGGCTGGAGTACAGTGGCACAATCATGGCTCACTGCAGCCTTAACCTCGTGGGCTCAAGAGATCCTCCTTCCTCAGCCTCCAGAGCAGCTGGGAGCACAGGCATGTGCCATCATACCTGGCCAATTAAAAAAAAAAATTTTTTTTTGTAGAGACAGGGTCTATGTTTCCCAGGACAATTTTTTTAAAAAATTATTTTAGAGACAGGGTCTCACTATGTTTCCCAAGTAGTCTCAAATTCCTGTCCTCAAGCGACCCTCCTGCCTCAGCCTCCCAAAGTGCTGGGATTATAGGTGTGAAACACTGTGCCCAAACAGCTTCTAAAATTTGATGAAATCCGTTATCTTCACATCCAAGAAGTTCGACTAACTCCAAGTACAATAAACACAAAGAGAACCATACCCAGACACATCAGAGTAAAAATGTTGAAAGAGACAGATAAAGAGAAAATCTTAAAAGCAGCAAGGAAAAAAACACAAAAACACACACACAAAAAACTCATAATGTATAAGGAAATTCAAATAAGATTAACATCTGACTTTTCCCCAGGAATAATGGATGCCAGAAGGCAGTGGGATGGAATATTCAAAATGCTGAAAGGAAAATTTTTAAAGCCTGTCAACTAGTTGTTGTCTGTCTGTCTGTCTGTCTGTCTATTTATTTCTTTAGATGGAGTCTCGCTCTGTTGCCTAGGCTGGAGTGCAGTGACGTGATCTCAGCTCACTGCAACCTCTGCCTCCCAGGTTCAAGCAATTCTCCTGCCTCAGCCTCCTGAACATCTGGGATTTTACGGGTGTGCACCACCACATCCAGCTAATTTTTGTATTATTAGTAGAGACAGGGTTTTACTGTGTTAGCCAGGCTGGTCTCAAACTCCTGACCTCAGGTGATCCACCCACCTCAGCCGCCCAAAGTGCTGGGATTACAGGTGTGAGCCACAGTGCCTGACTTATTTATTTATTTGTTTATTTATTTATTTATTTTGGAGATGGAGTCTCGCTCTGTTGCCCAGGCTGGAGCGCAGTGACATGATCTTAGCTCACTGCAACCTTCACCTCCTGGGTTCAAGTGATTCTCCTGCCTCAGCCTCCCAAGTAGCTGGGACTATAGGCGTGTACCACCATACCCGGCTAATTTTTGTATTTTTAGTAGAGACAGGGTTTCACCATGTTGCCCAGGCTGGTCTCAAACTCCTGACCTCAGGTGATCCACCCACCTTGGCCTCCCAAAGTGCTGGGATTACAGGTGTGAGCCACCATTCCCAGCCTGTCTACTAGTTTTATACTAGAAAAACCACATTTCAAAACCACAGGTGAAAGAAAGGCATTCCAAGATAAACAAAATCTGAGATAATTTATTGCTAGATTACTGACTTTGCAAGAAACAGATTCTTCAGGTGGAATTCAAGTGACCCCAGTCAGTAATTCAAACCCATGTAGAAGAACAAAAAGGACTAGCAAGTGTAATTACATAATTTTAAATGACACTATGTATGCATCTTCTTTCTCATTTTTTCTCTTAAATTATTTTAAAAGCAGCTGTATAAAAACTATTTGGCAATGACAGCATAATGAGGTGGGTGGGAGCAAAGCTACATTAGAGTAAGAAATGACATGAGATGGTAACTTGATTGCACAGGAACAAACGAAGAGAACCAGAAATGGTAAATAAGAAAGTTGGTACAGCTATGAAGAAAGAATGAAATCAAGTCCTTTGCAGCAACTTGGGTGCTACTGGAGCCCACTATCCTAAGTGAATTAATGCAGAAACAGAAAACCAAATGCTACATGTTCTCACTTATAAGTAGGAGCTAACCACTAGACACAAATATGAAAATGATAGACACAGGGACTCCAAAAGGGTGGAGGGAGGGAGGGAGGAGGGCTAAAAAGGGCTGAAAAACTACCTATCAGGTACTATGTTCACTCCTTGGGTAATGGGATCATTTGAAGCTCAAACCTCAGCATCACACAATATATCCATGTAACAAACCTGTGCATGTATCCCATGAATCTAAAATTAAAAATACAATTAAAATAAAAGGTTAGTATAACCTTTATATAAGCTGTATACATATATACTTGCTTTATTTTCTCCTCATCTTTAAAACACATAAAATCATATTAAGTAATAATTGTAACAATGTATTGCTGGCCTTGTAACAACACTGTAGACTAGCAAGATTTAACAAGTATCTACAAAATGCTCCAACCAACAACAGCACAGTCGACACTCTTCTCAACTGAATATAGACTGTTCTCTAGGATATACTCATTCTAGATTATAGAACATGCCTTAATACATTTAAACGATTTGAAATTATATAAAGCATGACTTCTGACCACAGTGACCTAAAATCAGAATCAATAAGACACGTGTGATAAATTAACACGTGCAGAAATTAAACGACACATTCCTAAATAAACAATAGGTCGAAGAAGAAATTACAGAATACTTTAAAATAAATGAAAATGAAAGCAAAACATACCAAAACTTATGGGAAGTCTAAACTAAAGTTGTGCCTAAAACGGAAATGTGAGCTGTCTGGTAAGCTGGCCTAGACCTTATAACCAAGAATGAAGATTTATGGGGCATTTTTCTTTGCCCTAGGTCCCCAAACCTGAATCTTGCAATTTTATCACACTTCACAGGGTATGAGGATACGAGAACAACCAAGTACATTTGGGAGAACAAATGAGAACCAAATGGCTAAACTTTATCCCATCTCAGAGAAATGTCCTCTTAACACTGAGGCTAACTAAAAGGAGTAAGGAAAGGAGAAGGGAGGGAAGGGGAAGGGAGAAAAGGGCGAGGGAGGGGAGGAGAAGCGATCTCCTTTCTCCCACATGGGGAAAAAGTCGTGGATGCTCAGTTTGTTATTTCAGCATCAAAAAAGCACAGACCAGATGTGGTGGCTTATGCCTGTAATCCCAACACTTTGGGAGGCCAAGGTGGGAGGATCACTGGAGTGCAGGAGTTTGAGATCAGCCTGGGCAACATAGTGAGACCCCATATCTACAAAAACATTTTAAAATTAGCTGGGCGTGGTGGTGTGTGCCTGTAGTCCCAGCTACTTAGGAGGTTGAGGCAGGAGGATTGCTTGAGCATAGGAGGTCAAGGCTGCAGTGAGCCATGATCATGCCGCTGCACTCCAGCCTGGGTAACAGAGTGAGACTCTGTCTCAAAAAAAATTTAAAAAAAAAGCTCCTTTTTTTTTTTCGAGGGGACAACACCACAGAGAAAGTTCCATGTGTGTAATCTTTTAACATTCAGTGACTGTACTCACTGTAAACCTGGCCCTTTGCCTGCAATCAGATAGTATTTATTATCTCCTCTTGCAGAACTGGAAAGAGTGGGTAGAGAAAAGAGTAGACGTTTCTCTCCTGAGATGCTCTGTTGCTGGAGGAAGATTCCCGACGGAGACACAGAGATGGAAGTAGTGGAAAAGATAGGGTCAAAGCAAACCCGAGTAGAATGCCTCGGTGAATAAGAATGCTTTACAGTTCCTTGCAAATCAAAGACCCATTAGAGGAAAGTAGGACACTGTACATTTCAATATTTCCAAGTAAGATTTTAAACCAGGAAAGAAACTGCAGAATTATTAAAGCAATTTATGTTTTAAAGCAAGGTTACAATTGTTGGTGTAAATGAAGTGCTTTGCAGCTGTTATCAGATATTTTGGGTAGGGGAAGCCATCCATTTACATTCCCAGGGCTTTTTCTTTATCGGTGCCTTGTGTGGTTATATTTTCCCTCTTCTTCCCTTCTTTTATGAGCTCACTTCCAGTCAGAATATACTAAATATCTATTCATGAAAGAGTAAGGATGGAGATGAATTTCATAACCATCCAGAGGAGATACAACCTAGTGACCTGCTTTCTGTTGTATTGATTTGTAAAAAGGGAAATGATTTACAGGGTGCCTTTGATGAAAATAGTCCCTTTTCCCTCTTTTTAGCTCCCAGAAATGCAACGGTCTGGCCTTTCAGTGTGATTAAGCAGCTTAAACCTCAAGGGAGGATATGAGGGTAACAGGGGAGCCGGTTCTAGCTGGATGCAATGGTTCTCTGTACAGACTGCCTGCACTCTGGCTTTGGGTTGAAACTTCTTCTCCACTCTTGTGAACTTTCTTTTTGGATTTTTTAAAAATACATATACATAATGCCTTCATCAGATTTACATGGCGATGACCACTCATCCTGTGCACCCCTCTTCTTACTGTTAGAAAGTCTGGCCTTCCACAGTGCATCACCTCTGGGAAACTCATGTGGCCAGTTAAGAATTCTATTCACAGGCTAGATTGTACAGAGGGATTTGTTCACAGTTCCCTCTTTCTTGCACAAGCCCAGTGTACTCAGAAAAGGAGACAGAATAGAATAGTATAATGGATACCCAATATCTGTCTCCTAGATCAAATAATTGCTAAAAGTTTGCCATATATTCTTCATCTTTCCTTTTCTTGTCCTTTTCTGAGGTAAAATAGTATGTGTATACATATCTGTAGATATGTATGCATGTATTAATATATCACCCCTAAATACTTTAACATTCACCTCGAAAACATAAGCATATTTTTGTTAGCTAAACAATTTCATTATCAAGCTTTAATAAGATTCACATAACTCAAGAGAATCAATACTCATCTACATTAAAATGCCCCTTTTGTCCCCAAATGTTTTTTTTATTGTGGTAAAGTATATATATAATGTAAAATTTATCATTTTAATCATTCTTGTGTACAATTTGATAGCATTAAGTATATTCACAATATTGTGAAAGCATCACCACTACTTTCAGAACTTTTTCATTATTCCAAACAGAAATTCTACACTCGTTAAGAATGACTCCTGGAAGTCCTAGCCAGAGCAGTCAGGCAAGAGAAAGAAATAAAAGGCATTCAAATAGGAAGAGAGAAAGTCAAACTATTGCTCTTTGCAGACAATATGATTCTACACCTAGAAGACCCCATAGTGTCTGCCCAAAAGTTCCTAGATCTCTAGATATGATAAACAACATCAGCAAAGTTTCAAGATACAAAACAATGTAAAAAAATCGGCAGCATTTTTTTTTTTTTTCCAGAGATGAAGTCTCACTCTGTCACCCAGGCTAGAGTGCAGTGGCACCATCTCAGCTCACTGCAACCTCCGCCTCCCGAGTTTAAGCAATTCTCCTGCCCCAGTCTCCCAAGTAGCTGGGACTACAAGCGCACGCCATGGCTGCCTAACTTTTTTTGTATTTTAGTGGAAATGGGGTTTCACTGTGTTGCCCAGGCTGGTATCAAACTCCTGAGCTGAAGCAATCCGCCCGCCTCAGCCTCTCAAAGTAAAGTCAGCAGCATTTTAATACTCCAACATCCAAGCTGAGAGCCAAATCAAGAAAGCAATCCCGGCCTGGTGCGTGGCTCACGCCTGTAATCCCAGCACTTTGGGAGGCCGAGGCGGATGGATCACGAGGTCAGGAGATCGAGACCATCCTGGCTAATACGGTGAAACCCCATCTCTACTAAAAAAATACAAAAAATTAGCCATGCGCGGTGGCGGGCACCTGTAGTCCCAGCTACTCGGGAGGCTGAGGCAGCAGAATGGCGTAAACCCGGGAGGCGGAGCTTGCAGTGAGCCGAGATTGCGCCACTGCACCCCAGCCTGGGCGACGGAGCAAGACTCCATCTCAGAAAAAAAAAAAAATGCAATCCCATTCACAATAACCACAAAAAGAATAAAATACCTAAGAATACAGCTAGCCAGGGAGACAACTACAATGAGAATTATAAAACACTGATCAAAGAAATCAGAGATAACACAAACAAATGGAAAAACATTCCATGCTCATGGATAGAAAAAAACAATACCATTAAAATGGCCACACTGCCCAGAGCAATTTACAGATTCAATGCTATTCCTATCCTTCTTCACAGAATTAGAAAAAGCTTCTAAAATGCATATGGAACCACCAAAGAGCTTGACTAACCAGGGCAATCCTATGCAAAAAGAACAAAGCTGGAGGCATCACCTTACCTGTAACCAAAACAGCATGGTACTGATACAAAAACAGACACGTGGATGAGTGGAACAGAATAGAGAGGGCTACAGTCACCAAAATAGCATGGTACTGGTACAAAAACAGACACATAGACCAATGGAACAGAATAGAGAGCCTAGAAAGCTGCACATCTACAACCATCTGATGTTTGACAAAGTCAACAACAACAAGCAACGGGGAAAGGATTCCCTATTCAATAAATGGTGCTGGGATTGCTGGCTAGCCATATGCAGAAGACTGAAGCTGGACTCCTTCTTTATACTGTATATAAAAATCAACTCAAGATGGATTAGAGATTTAAATGTAAAACATAAAACTATAAAAATCCTGGAAGATAACCTAGTAAATACCATTTTGGACATAGGCCCTGGCAAAAATTTTGTGACAAAGATGCCAAAAGCAATTTTGCAACAAAAACAAAAATTGACAAATGGGATCTAATTAAACTAAATAGCTTCTGCACAGCAAAATAAACTATCAACCGAGTAGACAACCTATAGAATGAGAGAAAGTGTTTGCCAACTATGCATCCAACAAAGGTCTAATATCAAGAATCTGTAAGAAATTTAAACAAATTAACAAGCAAAAAATAGCCAGCCCCATAAAAAAGTGGGCAAAGGAAATGAACAGACACTTTTTAAAAGAAGACCCACATGTAGCCAATAAGCATATGAAAAAATGCTCAGCCTCACTAATGATTAGAGAAATGCAAATCAAAACCACAATGGGACCCCATCTCACAGCAGTCAGAATGGCTACTATTAAAAAGTCAAAAAATAACATGCTGGTGAGGTTGTAGAGAAAAGGGAACACTTATACGTTGCTGGTGGGAATGTAAATTAGTTCACCCATGGTGGAAAGCAGTGTGGTGATTTCTCAAAGAACTGAGAACAGAAGTACCATTCCACCCAGCAATTCCATTATTGGGTGTATACTCAAAGGAATATAAATCATTCTGCCATAAAGACACATGCACGCATATGTTCACTGAAGCACTGTTCACAATAGCAAAGTCATGGAATCAAGCTAAATGCCCATCAATGGTATACTGAATAAAGAAAATGTGGTATATCTACACTATGGAATACTATGCAGCCATAAAACAAAAATAAGATCATGTCCTTTGCAGCAATCTGGATGGAGCTAGAGGCCATAGTACTAAGCGAACTACTAATAACATAGGAACAGAAAACTAAATACCTTATGTTCTCACTTATAAGCGTGAGTACACATAGACACAAAAAAGAGAATGGCAGACAGGACGACCTACTGGAGTGTGGAGGGTGGGAGAAGGGAGATAACAGAAGAACTACCTATTGGGTACTATATGTATTATCTGGGTGATGATATGATCTGTACAATAAACCCCTACAAAATGCAATTTACCTATATAACAAATCATTGAATCTAAAATTAAAAAAAAATTTTTAAAGAATAACTCAGCTGGGCACAGCGCCAGCCGGGCGCGGTGGCTCAAGCGTGTAATCCCAGCACTTTGGGAGGCCGAGACGGGCGGATCACTAGGTCAGGAGATCGAGACCATCCTGGCTAACACGGGGAAACCCGTCTCCACTAAAAAATACAAAAAACTAGCCAGGCGAGGTGGCGGGCGCCTGTAGTCCCAGCTACTCGGGAGGCTGAGGCAGGAGAATGGCGGGAACCTGGGAGGTGGAGCTTGCAGTGAGCTGAGATCGCGCCACTGCACTCCAGCCTGGGCGACAGAGCGAGACTCCATCTCAAAAAAAAAAAAAAGAATTCTTCACAGGTAATGCTGTGTACTTCCTACTGCCTCATATTAGGTTGTACATAATGTCTGGTTGTCCCACTGTTGATGAGGCCAATACTGTTCACTGGGTTAAGGTGACAACAGCCTGTTAAAAGTAAGTTTTTAAGACCGGATGTGGTGGCTCGTGCCTGTACTCCCAGCACTTTGGGAGGCCAAGGCAGGATTACTTTAGCCCAGAAGTTCAAGACCAGCCTGGGCAATATAGTGAGACCTCATCTCTATAATTAATAATAATAATAAATTAGCTGGGTGTGGTGGCATGTGCCTGTAGTCTCAGCTACTTGGGAGGCTGAGGTGGGAAGATTGCTTGAGCCTGAGAGGTTGAGGCTGCAGTAAGCCATGATTATACCAGTGCACTCCAGCCTGGGCAACAGAGCTAGACCCTGTCTCAAAATATACATATATAAGTTTATTAAAATGAAGAACTGATGATTGCACCTATTTTTATTTATTTATTTATTTTTTTGAGGTGGAGTCTCACTTCGTAGCCCACACTGGAGTGCAGTGGCACGATCTCGGCTCACTGCAACCTCTGCCTCTTGGGTTCAAGCAATTCTCCCACCTCAGCCTCCCGAGTACTGGGGACTACAGGTGTGTGCCACCATGCCCAGCTAATTTTCATATTTTTAGTAGAGATGGGGTTTCACCATGTTGGCCAGGCTGGTCTCAAACTCCTGACCTCAGGTGATCCACCTGCCTTGGCCTCTCAAAGTGCCGGGATTACAGGTGTGAGCCACTGCGCCCGGCCTGATTGCACTTTCAAGAAATGATTTCCCCATTTTACCTGTTCAGATAAAGGGACTCTGAGGAGTTGCCTGGCACCCAGGATATAGCCTTTATCCTGTATAAAGGATAAGAAGATAAAGGCAGAGGCTTTTCCTTCTCTATAGAGTAGACACAGGGAGTTCAAGTTTGTCTCCCAGAGTGTTCCATCAGGGCAAAACTTTGGGGAATATGAGGTCTAGCAGAGACCATTCTTTCTCTGGGCCCAGTAAAAAGGTACTCTGAAATTGGTAGTGAGCCAGAATTTAACCATAGACAAATAGATCTTTTTGCTAACACTTACAAAAGACAGAACACTTTGGGAATTCAGATACAAGAGAGTCTTTATGGCATTTTAAAATAGCCCTGCCCTCCACTCCTCCCCTAACTCTGACAAATCACTTCAGATTACTGAATAAAAAATTAAGGAAGAGCATCTATTTCAGATGCAGAACAAACAAATCTTAAGATGTTTCTTGAATACCATTTAAATTTAGAGTAAGGAAAAAGTATGCATCTGTCCTCTTTGTTTGATGCTTACCTCTTGTCTTTTAGCTACTATACACTGAATAAGTGACCCAGGGAAATATAATGAACTAATTTTGAATAGTTTCATTTACAAAAGTAAGAATTTGGGTTTCTAAGGAAAATGAATTATTTTTAATATCCATATATACACTTTTGTTTTATAGCAATTAAATACCCACATCGGGTAAACTGTGCCCAAGGTTGCCCTATATTTCTGGATCTCCAGAGGGTTTTTGGGTTTTTTTTTTTTTTTTTTAGTTATTATTGCTTATTTGTGTTCATTTTTTGTTTTGCACTTTTGTTTTTCAGCTAGAGAAGTTGTGAATTTTCTGCCTTAGCAGGACAGAATCTAACCTTAGGATACTAGACTAACGCTTTTTGTTTTGCAACTAGAATTAGTAAAATACATTTTCTCCACTTCCTCTGTAATTTTTTTTTTTTTTTTTTTTTTTGAGACAGAGTCTTACTCTGTCACCCAGGCTGGAGTGCAATGGTGCGATCTCGGCTCACGCAACCTCCATCTCTCGGGTTCAAGCAATTCTCATGCCTCAACCTCCCAAGTAGCTGGGATTATAGGCGCCCACCACCATGTCCAGCTAAGTTTTTGTATTTTTATAGAGACGAGGTTTCACCATGTGTCCAGGCTGATCTTGAAGTACTGACCTCAGGCGATCCATCTGCCTTTGCTTCTCAAAGGGCTGGGGTTACAGGTGTGAGCCACTGCGCCTGGCCTATTCTGTAATTTTTAAAGATTCTGGGCCGGGCGTGGTGGCTCACGCCTATAATCCCAGCACTTTGGGAGGCCGAGGCGGGCGGATGACGAGGTTAGGAAATCAAGACCATCCTGGCTAACATGGTGAAACCCCGTCTCCACTAAAAATACAAAAAAAATTAGCCAGGCGTGGTGGCAGGTGTCTCTAGTCCCAGCTACTCGTGAGGCTGAGGCAGGAGAATGGCCTGAACCCGGGAGGCGGAGCTTGCAGTGAGCTGAGATGCGCCACTGCACTCCAGCCTGGGCAACAGAGTGAGACTCCATCTCAAAAAAAAAAAAAAAAAGATTCTGACTTCACTTGGGTGAGGAGGGAGCAAAAGTACCTTTGAGGAAATAATGCTTCAATAATAGCCCTCCCAGGGGACTTAGGCACACATGTCTCTCACCTCCACTGGCACTTACTTTTTTTGTTTGGTGACAAAGACCCCATGGTAGTTTACAAGGCCAAACAGTATAGAGTCAGCCATCCTGTTCTCTTTTCTTCCTCTTTATGCACAGCCCCCTTCTTTCTTTCTTCTCCCTTTTTTCTTTCTTCTTCTGCCGTGCTCCTTCTCCCTCTTTCTCCCCACCCACTCTTCTTTCATTTCCTCCTTTTGCCACTCCACAGCCTAGGCTGGCATGCTTCTCTGATTCCCTGATGCCTACCAAATGTTGTGTTCCAGAAAAATTCTCCTGCTTCACATCAGCCCAGGGTTTGTTACTGAACACTCCATAGAATCAAAGGAGTGGAAGAATCCCAGCGGAGGAGGGGCTGTGGCTGGGTCTATGTGAATTCCCTCCTACCCAGCTTCCATTCCAGGTTCTCCAGGCTCTCCTAGTTCTATAGGATAGTAATGGCATTGCTTCAACTATGTCTAGTACTTCAAAAAAAGCCTGGAAGATATTGTGTATTTACCCTCGATAAAGCCTGACCAAGTTAACTAAAATAATGGAAGGTTTCTTTCCTTTTGGGGAGAGTGGGGGCCTGGGAGGTAGTGGAGGTCATGCAGCACCAACTCATAGTAAAAACCGCATCTCATATTAAGAAGTTCTGTGGCTCACACCTGTAATCCCAACATTCTGGGAGGCCAAGGCCGGTGAATCACATGAGGCCAGGAGTTTGAGACCAGCCTGATCAACATGGCGAAACCCTATCTCTACTAAAAATACAAAAATTAGCCAGGCATGGTGGTGCACACCTGTAGTCCCAGCTGCTCAGGAGGCTGAGGCACGAGAATTGCTTAAATACGGGAGGCAGAGGTTGCAGTGAGCTGAGATCGTGCCACTGCACTCCAGCCTGGCCAACAGAGCAAGATTGCATCTTAAAAAAAAAAAAAAAAAAAAAAATCAGATTGTATGTGTTGTCTATAGAATAAAGGTAGTACACTGGAAAGAATATGGTAGAGAGGTGAGGCTGTCTACCAGAACCAGAATTTTGTTTCTTGCAATCGTCGTGGGCAATTTACTTAACATCTCTCAACCAATATACTCATTTGTAAAATGGGATAATAATTACCATTTTGCAGCCTACTGTGAGAATTCTAGATAATATGTGTAAGCCACTCATTCATACAATATCTCATACACAATAAATACTTAATGTGTTTTCTTTGTAAATGTAATTTATTTGGTAGATAAAAGTTTTTCAAAGCATACAGCTCTTGGGGGAACAATGAATCTGATCATTGACAGAAGAGGTTGCAAAGCACTCATGTTAACATAGTTCTGCATGGCCACACAGGTCTCCCTCAAGAACTGTCTAGTCTAAGGGCTCTGATTAGGGAATGTACAAGGAAGTCCCACATCCTTTGTGTTGATGAACAGACCCTATCTTGAGGGAGACACTCAGTTCCTTGGCTCCATCGTTTCCCACTAATGCCTTAGCTCCATTTCCTTAAGCTTGCCTATTCCTCTGCTTGATTCCTAGGTGATTGTCTCAGAAGTACCAGGTCTGCATGTTTATGAAAACTTAGCACTTTAGGTGGAAAGAAAAAGGAATAGAATGTCTTGGGGAAAAAGGATAGAAGGAAAGTTTGTGGAAAGTTGGAAGATCACATGAGCTTAGTTTAAGCCCCTTGAAAATAAGGCAATAGAATATTTTTTCCCAAACAGAAAAGTACTATCCTAAGTCAACCTCTCTCATCTCAGCCTCACAAGGACTCTTCTAAGAAATGAGACTTTCTGGCTGGGCGTGGTAGCTCATGCCTGTAATCCTAGCACTTTGGAAGGCTGAGGCAGGCAGATCACTTGAGGTCAAGAGACCAGATTGGCCAACATGGTGAAACCCCATCTCTACTAAAATTATAAACATTAGCCAGGCATGGTGGTGCATACCTGTATTCCCAGCTACTTGGGAGGCTACAGCAAGAGAATTGCTTGAACCCCAAAGGCGGAGGTTGCAGTGAGCCAAGATCCCGCAGCTGCACTCTAGCCTGGGCAACAGAGCAAGACTCTGTCTCAAAAAATAAATAAATAAATAAATACATAAATAAGACTTTCTTCTACACCTCTTACCTCTTCCCTCCACGAGGGTCCTGACTATTTCCAAGTTTTTCTCTCTCTGTAGACACCCTCAGGATAGGAAGATAAGGTTGTTGCCTTTCCATAAATGGGCTCAGGGTTACAATGAACAGCCAGAAGCTATCTAGCATTTACTAGAACTGCGGTCCCAGGTCCCTGCTAAACTTTATTTGGTGCGACATCTTTAGAGAGTTGACCAGTAGATTCCAGCTTTTTAATCTTGGTGTTCTGTTGGGCAGGCCAGATGAATTTGGAATATTCTGTTTTAAACTGAATTTATCCCTTATTATTTTAAGGGCTGTAACAAGTTGTTTTTTAAATGTTTTCAGTCAGCACATCTTTATTTATTGTCCTTAATACCCGGAGGCTACTTGAAGAAGGACTTAATTTTCAAAGTCTGGTAAGTAAACAATAGTTTCCTAATAACATCTTCAGGCAAACACCCAAAGACCTCATTTTCACCGCAGCATTTGGGTTCTCCATAATTGCCTATTAGTATTGTGCTCAACCACAACATGTTATAACAATTTTAAAAATATTACGTACCTCTAAACACAAAGTTTCTTACCAGTTTATTTTTTTCTTCTTTTTAATTACCATGTTTAACAAAAGACAAACACAAGACAGGTTTATGTGTGGTATTGACTAGACTCCAGACATATTAAATAAATCACATAGGCTGGGTTGGGTTTCACATGAGAACTAGTTTGGAGATGGTTATTCACTGTTCTCCCAAGAATATAAAAATGTCCAGAGGAGACAGTGAGATAAGGTGATGCATGGTTTCAGCTCTGTGGGAATTTCTAAGGCTTTAAAATTCACTCCAGAATCCTGCAAAATTCCTTGATGTTGAGCTTGGCTGCTGATGCCTTCTTTTGTCTAGATCATCTGAAGCCATGCACTGAGACTCCAGAAATTTACCCTAGTCTCTCTTTCTACTTGTGACCAACAGGAAAGTTGGGCAAAGGGATTGTATTGGTCAGATAGGCTAATTGTAATAACAAATGACCTCCAAATTTCAATGGTTTGACCCCAAGCAAATACTGTTCTTGTCACAGTCCAATACGGATTGGTAGAGGTGGAGGTGTGTAGAATGTGGTGATTTGATTCTATGCAGTAATTCAAGCACACAAACTCCTTCCATTTGGGGCTCTGTCTTCCATGGGGTCCCCAGAGTCCTTTCCATCCAGCCAGTGAAAAAAGAGAGCCTGCAGAGAACTGCACAGGAGGATTGTTATGGGTCAGACCTGGAACTGGCACCCATCACTTTCGCATGCCTTTGACTGAGTTCAGTCAATGGCCCTACCCAACGTTGAGAGGCTAGGAAGTACAGTCTAGCTCCATGCTCAGTTCATAGCAGTTTCTGCCACACAGAAAAACAGAGAGCTCCTCAGAACAGGCAGACAGTCCTGTTCTTGCGTATCGTCAAAGATGTGGAAAATAAATATGCTATCTTATTTTCAGTTTATTTAATGATCAAACCTACCATTAATGTCTCGGTCAGTTTCTGGAAAAAAGTCTATCCATCAAGCTCATTATTACCACAAATCAGTCCAAACTGGAACTTAACTTGTTCATACACAGGACTTTCCAGAGTTCCAAGATACCTGGACCAAGCCCGTGCAGACATGCTGATCATAAGTTGCAAACACACTTGCACGTTGCTCTTCTCATCAGATGGTTCCCATTACAAAATCTGGCAAGTCATCTGCCCAAAGCCATGTGGCATATCTAAACCAAATTTTGTCACATGGGACCTATGAAGAGAATAAATGTGTTATAAACATTTGAAAAACTGTCCTCATATCTGCTTTAGTCTGTTTGGGTTGCTATCCCAAAATACTATAAACTGGGTAACCTGTAAACAACAGAAATTTATTGCCCACAGTTCTGGAGGCTGTAAAGTCCAAGATCAGGTCATCAGCAGATCTGACGTCTGGTGAGGGCCTGCTTTCTAGTTCATAGAGGGCGTCTTCTTGTTGTGACCTCACATGGTGGAAGGGGCAGACTAGCTCTCTGGGGTCTCTTTTATAAGGGCATGCACTTATCCCATTCCTGGGGGTTCTGTCCTCATGACCTAATCACTTCTCAAAGGCTCCACTGCCTAATTTCATCACATTAGGGGTTAAGTTTCAACGTATAAATGTGGAAGAGACATAAACATTTAGCTCATTGCAATATGTCTTCTTAAAATATTTTTAAATGTTTCTGTCTTTTCTTGATCAATGTATTTTTCACAGTTGTCATGACTCTGTTACTGTTTGGACTCTTTCTTCCTGTTTCTCTCATTAACTAATTTACAAAGGCTATTTCATAGTTCAGCTATTTTAGAGACATCCATTTTTCCTCATTTACTCACAGGCTAGCATTCCCATTGAGATTTTAGCTTCCTCAAATAATATTTGTTATCATCTCATGTAAAGAGGGTGATGTACAAGGGAACAGTGGTAAGGTTCCGACGTGCACTTTGTGCCATTTTTCTAGTTATGGAGGTAACTTTTCTTTTTCTTTTTATTTATTTATTTTTTTTTATTTTTTGCGATGGAGTCTCACTCTGTCATCCAGGCCGGAGTGCAGTGGCAAGATCTGAGCTCACTGCAACCTCCACCTCCCAGGTTCAAGCAATTCTCCTGCCTCAGCCTCCCGAGTAGCTGGGACTACAGGCATATGCCACCACGCCCAGCTAATTTTTTGTATTTTTAGTAGAGATGGGTTATCACCATGTTAGCCAGGATGGTTTCAATCTCCTGACCTCGTGATCCACCCACCTCGGCCTCTCAAAGTGCTGGGATTTTACAGGTATGAGCCACCATGCTCAGCCTATTTTTATTTTTATTTTTTGAGACAAGATCTTGCTTTGTTGCCCAGGCTGGAATGCAGTGGCACAATCTCAGCTCACTGTAACCTCAGCCTCCCAGGTTCGAGCAGTTCTCCTGCCTCTGCCTCCCAAGTAGCTGGGATTATAGGTGTGCCACCATGCCCAGCTAAGTTTTATGTTTTTAGTAGAGACAGGGTTTCACCATGTTGGCCAGGCTGGTCTCAAACTCCTGACCTCAGGTTATCCACCCGCCTTGGCCTCCCAAAATGCTGGGATTACAGGCATGAGCCACCATGCCCAGCCTATGGTGGTAACTTTTCACTGGTCCATCTATGCTTTCCTATTATAATCCAAGTTATGCACTTAGGATGTGAATTATTGGGTTAAGGGTGCAATCTTCATTCATGTATTTATTCATTCCTTTTCCATTTGTTCATTCCAAAATAATTGCTGAGTGCCTACTATGTGCGAGACAGTGTGCTAAATGCTGGAGTCAGAGCAAAGAATAATAGATATAAGGTCCCTACCTTCATGAAGCTTATGGGAGAGAAAGGTTCTAAATAAATATTAATGCAAAATGTTAATTATAGTAGTAATATTTATATGACTAGTTTATTTTCAAAAATATCTTGGATAACCTTGAATCACCATTTTTTTTTTTCTTTTAACTGAGGTCTTTCTTCCTCTGTAAAGACCAGCTTCTTTTTTAGGGTAATCATTCATTGATTCTTTCATTTACTCGCTATTTAATTCAATTATTTATTTATTTATTTATAATATATATTTATTTGTTCAATATCATTATAAAACTACTCCTTACTATTCACTATGCTAAACTGTCAGAACACAGAAGTAAAAATACAAGATTCTTGATCTCAAGGATCACAGTCCAGTTGAGGAGACTGGCATGTAAACTACACAGTACAATGTGATGAATGTCATAGAGAAAAGTGCAAAGTGCAGTGGGACAAGGAAAAGGAGAGGGCCTAGATCTGCCTACATAGGCCAGGGAAGGCTTCATAAAGGAGGTAGCACTGAGGTCTGAAGGGTGAATAAACTTTTGCCACGTTGAGGAAAGGAATGAGATGGCTATTTAACAATCAAAGATTTTAGGCTAGGCGCGGTGGCTCATGCCTGTAATCCCAGCATTTTGGGAGGCCGAGGTGGGCAGATCACAAGATCAGGAGATCAAGAACATCCTTGCTAACAATGGTGAAACCCCATCTCTACTAAAAATACAAAAATTAGCCGGGCGTGGTGGCAGACATCTGTGGTCCCAGCTACTCGGGATGCTGAGGCAGGAGAATGGCGTGAACCTGGGAGGCAGAGCTTGCAGTGAGCTGAGATCACGCCACTGCACTCCAGCCTGGGCAACAGAGTGAGACTCCGTCTCTTAAAAAAAAAAAAAAAAGAGATTTGGCCAGGCATGGTAGCTCATGCCTGTAATCCCAACACTTTGGGAGGCCAATGTAGGCAGATCACTTGAGGTCAGGAGTTTGAGACCAGCTTGGTCAACATGATGAAACCCCATCTCTACTAAAAATACAAAAATTAGCCAGGTGTGGTGGCACACACCTGTGGTCCCAGCTCTCAGGAGGCTGAGGCAGGAGAATCACTTGAACCCAGGAGGCAGAGGTTGCAGTGAGCTGAGATTGTGCCACTGCACTCCAGCCTAGGCAACAAAAGCGAAACTCCATCTCAAAAAA